>NC_053023.1:588542800-588770323 GCF_003073215.2 Triticum urartu | reverse complement strand
AACTAGTCCCATTGTTAATGTTTAAGCGTTTCTGCAAACTGGGGTGCTTAATTTTAGTTGATATGTACAAAAATAGAGATTTGAATGTCTCAAGGCGCCTCCTTGTACTACCGTTGTACACTGATGTTCATCACTGGCAGAAGGTGTATCTGGGAGACTTGGGATGATGTCCAGTATGAGGCGTACCGTATGAGGCGTCGCAGGGCCCATCTCGCCCTCGCAGCATGGCATACTATGATACTATCGCAATATTTTCTTCTATTTATTTTGTATGTTTCATCAACTAGTGCCACTATAATGTAATCACGCTTTTTCATTATCTGTGTAAACAGGGTTATTTAGCTGCATTTTGGTGGAACTGCACAAATGTACGTACGGAACCGGCATATATGCAGAGTGCGAGGTGGTTTTGCAATGGAGAAGATCAGAAGAGGGAGAGGCGAGACGGTGGTTTTGTAATGGATATGATGGAGAGGAGAGGAGGTGGTTTTGCAATGGAGAAGAGGGAGAGGAGCGTGCGGCAGCGATTTAGGATTGGACAAGAGGGCCGGCGCGCTGTGACTGGATCAAAATCAAAATCAATTTACCCTTCAATTAAGAAAGCGACCCCACATTACTAGTCTCCCTTTTATTCTGGGTCATAATTGACCATGATTTTCGCACATAAAATATATGTTATACGTTGCAAAAATAATATAATTTGAAAGTACATTCAGATACGAACCAAACGATACAATTTTTGGTGACATGCATTCACATTTTGCTTGTCAAATACAGTACGTGGTCAAACTTTGACCCAAAATACGCAAAACAACAAAAAAATACTTCCAAGACCAGCGCCGCTCTTCCGCTCTTCTCCTCTCAAACCACCGTCGCTCCTCTCCTGTTCCAATCTAAATGCAGCGCCGCTCCTCTCCTCTTCCATTTCAAAACCACCGCCCTTCCTCTCATGTTCCAGTCCAAAACCAGCGTCGCTCCTCTCCCGTTCTAATCCAAAACCAGCGCTGCTCCTCTCCTCTTCCATTCAAAAACCACTGCCGGCGAGTGAAGGTGCTGTGGAGAAGTAGATCGATGGAGGAGTACAACCGATACGTGAGGATCGCAGACGGCGACCCTGTGAAGCTAGCTAGGATGTTGGAGATACAGTCTTGGTTTGACAACAAGGACCAACTAGCGGCGACGGTGACATCCATGGCCAAATATCTGCAACAGAGCAAAAAGGCGGCGATACTCCCGGAGGGAGTCGGGCCGGAGTACATAGAGCTGCTCCTCTGGGCCTAGAGCAAATAGATTCACCGAATCCGATCGTGAGAGAGCGGTGGTGGGAGTATCGATCCCAGATGGAGCATCCACCAGAGATTGAAGGATCGAGCATCTACAGGGCACTGTTTGTGAGGGTGTCCTGCCAGAGCGAGCCGGTGGAGTCTTCATCGACCGAACCCAACTGCAAGAGGAGAAAAGTAGTTGGCCCGATGACGCTTCCCCGCCATCGTCTCCCTCGCCATTCACATCGTCTCACGGGGCGGCTGTCTGCCACCGAGGAATAGGAGGGGGCCGCCCCCCCCAGCCCAATAGTCGGGCAGGTTGTGAATTGTCAGGAGGAGCTTAGAGTTGTCAGTATTTGCAAGTTGTGAATTGTGTTTTGTGTTGTGTATTTTGAGAGTACTTTCAGATATGAATGTCTTTTGAATTTCAGATTTGCAGTATTGAGCATAAGTATTGTATGAATTCTAGAGATCTATAATTAGCACTTAAAATGTAGTTTCATAGGAGTATAAAAGTGTAGACAATGTGATTCTCAGAGAAGAAACTACAAGTTTCAGTTTCAGATAAGAAACTGCAAGTTCAGTTTCAGATAAGAAACTGCAACTTTCAGAGGCAGAGCATTTATATTAACACGGCCTTTTCAAACAGGGTTAACATCATGTTGGAAGTTTTATTCATGGTCAAAAATGGAACTACCAGCCAGTTAACATCATGCTGATCAACATTCATGCATAGCACATCTTCATATGATGCACAGTCAAAATGCCCACACAATGTCAAGTGTGCGAAACACAGAGAAAACGAGGGACGAAGTTTTGGCAAGTGTTGGACGTGGTTTTGGGCTGCCCCGTCTAGGCTTTCATTTTTAACATGCGCAGCCCACGACCTCGGATGGGAGGTCCATAGGCATGTTTGTATTTTCTTAGGGCCGTCATTTATCGACCGGCCTATGGACCTCCCATCCGAGGTTTTATTTTTGGCAGCCCAATTTATGTTTTTTTTGAAGAAAACACAGAGGTCTGTTCTATTTTTCTATATAAGAATAGGAACGTCAGGTCCAACTTATGTTTCCCTTCTAACTATATTATATATATTTCAATTATTTTATATGTTATTATATATTATTTTTATTGTCATCATATATTTAACAGATACTTACATATGTAAGAAAACAATATCCCACATCTTATTAACTTATAAAAATAATTTCTTAACAAATAAAATCCTAGATTGTTTTGGCACGAAAATCCTAGTGATTGTGTACAAAAGCTTGGTAAGATTTAAGGACGAATGTAATAATATCACTTATTATTTAAATATATTTATAACAAAATGCTCAGCCCCTTTTTAATTTTTGATAACATTGCTGGCCCAACCCAACATTATAATTAGAATCGGCCCAGCAAAATCGTGTATTTTGAGAAAGTGCAAATTGCCTGTAATTTTTTAGGAAATAAAATAAATAGGCTGCATGGACGCTACATTATTTGTTCACACAACCCAGCTAATGACTGTAATTCAAAAAAAAGATCAAATTGACTGTAAATTCTACTGCGTAAAAAAAGACTGTAAATTCTGAAAAAATGGGTTGAATACGTGCCACATTTTTTGAGGCTGAAATGTGGGCCAATAGGTCGAAGCCAATGCAAGTCATTGTCAATTTAGTCAACAAATGATTCTGACATGTTAGCCGTTGGATTTATATCCAACGACTGACATCCATCTTCAATCTCTCGTCTTCTTCCTCCAGCGCCGCCGGGACCACCTCCCGCCTCCTGCTGCTAGCAGCTCTGCTTAGCACGCTTCGCTATGAAGCGCTACTCCACCGTTGGCCAGGCCATCCCTCCACCCCTCCACACCTCCTGTTCTTCTCCACCGACTGCCGAACCACACCGCACTAGAACTAGTTAACCCTCGTACACCTCTCCGTCTGTGACTCTACTCCCGCGTCTTCCCATCTCCGGCTCGTTGCTGTCCGGGGCCTCGCCGTCGTCCACCACCTTGGATGCGCTCGGCGCGGCGTGGTCAAGGAACGACACCATCGGAAGTAGACTGTGCGTGGAGAGGCTGACAGCTGGGTCCACGGCCGCACACAGGGAAATGCCTCCTTATTATGCGCAAAATAATGATTCCTCCACCTGACATCTGGGACCCACCGGAAGGGCCTCTGTATTTTGCAAAAATAATGTGCCCCCCGCTGACATGTCGGACCCACCAGCTATCTTCGCACGCAAGGAAGTGCCTCCTTATTATGCACAAAAAAATGAATATTCCCCTTGCCAACTAGAACCCAGCATAGTGGGAGGCTGACTTGTGGGCCTACCAAGTTGACGGGGACGGAGGGCTTTGTCAACTTAGTCAATATGAACGATTCTAGCTCCTGTTATCGTACGATGTTCATCCAACGGCCGTAGTGCTTCTTCAACCTCTGGTCTTCTTGCTCCAGCCGCCCAAACCAGCGATGGTCGTGTCGCGTGCTCCTGCGTCCCGTGGCCGGCTGTGATGCAGCGGAGGCCTCACCGCCCCCTACTACTCCCACCGCAGGCCAGGCCATCCCTCTACTCACCCACACCCCATGTTATTCTGCGGCGACAACAACCTCACACCGCAGCCGAACCAGTGAACCCTCGTACTCCTCTTCGCGTGGCCATCCACTGCTGCGTCTTCCCCGACTCCGAGTCGTCCCCTTCCTAGTCCTCGTCGTCGTCCACCGCCATGGTGCTCTCGGCGCGGCGTGGTCAACGTGGTCAAGGAACGACTTCCATCGGACGTGGACTGTACATGGAGAGGCTGACAGCTGGGTCCACGGCCGCAGCAAAGAAGTGCCTCCTTATTACGCACAAAATAATGATTCCTCCACCTGACAGCGGGGACCCACCGGACGGGCCACCGTATTTTGTGAAAAAACATTTCCCCCTGACTGCTGGGACCCACCAGCTACATCTTCGCACGCAAGGAAGTGTGTCCGGGCAAAAAAACGATTCGCGCCCCCTGACTGCTGGGACCCACCAGCTACATCTTCGCACGCAAGGAAGTGCGTCCGGGCAAAAAAAACGATTCGCCCCCTGAATGTTGGGACCCACCAGCTACATCTTCGCATGCAAGGAAGTGCCTGACAGTCGGGACCCACCTGGTCGAAGCGTATGTGCGTTGTCATTCTGGTCGCGAGCGTGTACGTACATATATAGTGGTGGATGTAGAGGCGCGCACGTGTCGTAGTAGAGACGTGTATGTGTCGTAGTAGAGGCGCGCCCGTAGCATGTACACGTACGTACAGCGGCCAGGGTGCAAGAAAGAAAATACGGCCATGTATGTGTACATACGGGCGGGGTCTCGAACGCCTACTCGCGCATACGTACGGCCAGGGCTCGTGTACATGGCTGGGTCAGAACGGAGAAACAGCGTCGTCTCGTGTTCATGGGGAGGCAACGGAATGTGTCGTGTTCATGGGGAGGCAACGGAATGCGCCGTGTTCATGGGGAGGCAACGAAATGCGTCGTGTTCATCGGGAGGCAACGAAATGCATGGGAGCCAACCGGCTGGGTCGGAACGGAATGCGTGGTCGCTTCATCGGGAGGGCTTCAACGGAACAGGCAATGGAAACGAGGCCTGGCGTACCGCAAAATGGAGGAGACGGACCTCCTACGTTTGGAACGGGGTCCTGTTGATCGGGAGGGGTGTGGCGTACCGCAAAACGGAGGAAACGGACCTCCTACGGTCAAAACGGGGGTCCTGTTGATCGGGAGGGGTGTGGCGTACCGCAAAACGGACGAAACGGACCTCCTACGGTCGAAACGGGGGTCCTGTTGATCGGGAGGGGTGTGGCGTACCACAAAACGGACGAAACAGACCTCCTACGGTCGAAACGGGGGTCCTGTTCATCGGGAGGGGTGTGGCGTACCGCAAAACGGGACTCCACGGGATACTGTTCATCTCCACCGTCGACCTCCTCCAGCCTCCACGGGCTATCGTCGACCTCCTCCAGCCTCCACCGGTTCCTGTTCATCCAGCCTCCACCGCGCGCTACTCCACCGGCTACTATTCAACCACCCCTCCACCGTCTACTGTTCATACAGCCCTCCACACCACGGGGTCCTGTTCAACCACTCCTCCACGGGCACCCCTCCACCGTCTACTGTTCATCCATCCCTCCACGACACCACGGGGTCCTGTTCATCTAGAGGCAACGCCACCGCTCACTGTTCATCCACCCCCCCCCCCCCCCCCCCCCGCGCAACGCTCACTGTTCATCCCAGAGGCAGCATCGATCGGCTTTAGTTAGCAGCAGTAGCTAAGGAATCTCTCGATCGGGTTCAGTTAACAGCCATCGATCGATCGCTCGGGTTCAGTAATGCGTAGCCTGCAGTGCAATCGCTCGAGTTCAGTTAGAGCCCAACGCCTTGCTCGGGTTCAGTTAGAGCCAACGCTTCGCACACACGCGCATACGTGTACGAGAGAAACGCGCATCGCTCGGCCCCCGACCTCCCACCGTAACCGGGAACTCCCCGAAATTTTCCTCGCCCTCGCTTCTACCACGGTTTTTTCCATCATAGACGGCCCAAAGAATGTCATGCAGCTGCTTCTCCGGCCCGCCCAGGACGGAAAGCCCATTTTCTGTCATGATTTTTTGTCATAGAAGTAGGAGCCCACCACATCTATGATGATACCGGGTTTTGTCACAATTATCGTCATAGAAGTGTCATATGTATGACAGGAAAAAAACTCGTTCGGCCCAAAATGTCACGGATGTGTCTTTTTTTTCTAGTGACTGTCACTGGGAAAGGACACCGCAAGATTGAACCCAAAGCTAAGCACTTCTCCCATTGCAAGAAAGATCAATCTAGTAGGCCAAACCAAACTGATAATTCGAAGAGACTTGCAAAGATAACCAATCATACATAAAAGAATTCAGAGAAGATTCAAATATTGTTCATAGATAGACTTGATCATAAACACACGATTCATTGGTCTCAACAAACACACCGCAAAAAGAAGATTACATCAAATAGATATCCACAAGAGAGGGGGAGAACATTGTATTGAGATCCAAAAAGAGAGAAGAAGCCATCTAGCTACTAACTATGGACCCGTAGGTCTGAGGTGAACTACTCACACTTCATCGGAGGGGCTATGGTGTTGATGTAGAAGCCCTCCGTGATCGATGCCCCCTCCGACGGAGCTCCGGAACAGGCCCCAAGATGGGATCTCGTGGATACAGAAAGTTGCGGTGGTGGAATTAGGGTTTTGGCTCTGTATCTGATCGTTTGGGGGGTATGTAGGTATATATAGGAGGAAGGAGTACGTCGGTGGAGCAACAGGGGGCCCACGAGGGTGGAGGGCGTGCCTGGAGGGGGTAGGCGCGCCCCCCTACCTCGTGGCCTCCTCTTTTGTGTCTTGACGTAGGGTCCAAGTCTCCTGGGTCTTGTTCATTGAGAAAATCACATTCCCGAAGGTTTCATTCCGTTTGGACTCCGTTTGATATCCTTTTCTTCGAAACCCTAAACCGGGCAAAAAACAGCAATTCTGGGCTGGGCCTCCGGTTAATAGGTTAGTCCCAAAAATAATATAAAAGTGGATAATAAAGCCAATAATGTCCAAAACAATAGATAATATAGCATGGAGCAATCAAAAATTATAGATACGTTGGAGATGTATCACCCCCCTCCCTCGTATATAAAGGAGGGGAGGAGGGGGCCGGCTAGCCCTCATGGTGCGCCCCCTACTCCTACTAGGAGTAGGTTTCCCCCCTTTCCTAGTCCTAATAGGAGGGGGTAGGAAGGGGAAGAGGAGAAGAAGGAAAGGGTGGCCGGCCCCCCTCCCAATTCAGATTGGGCTTGGGGGGCACCCCATGTAACACCCTCGATGCGACTATATCTCCCACGTGTCGAGGCACGACTTAGAGGCATAATCGCATTGAAGGCATATGTCGCAAGTTAGGCAATCTTCACAACATCCCATGTAATATATAGATAATAAAAGGGGAGATAACATAGTTGGCTTACACTCGCCACGTCAATCAAGTACATAAATAACATTACATCATTCAAGCACTCATGGCCCGACTACGGCGCAAAAATAAAAGATACCCAACATGCGCCACGGTCCCGATCACCCCCAGCTGGGCACCCCTACTGATCATCAGGAAAGGAAACATAGTAACGTTGAGAGTCCTCGTCGAACTCCCACTTGAGCTCAAGCGCGTCACCTGGAGCGGAATCATCAGGCCCTGCATCTGGTGTAATAGTAATCTGTGAGCCACAGGGACTCAGCAATCTCGCACCCTCGCGATCAAGACTATTTAAGCTTATAGGTAAGGCAAGATAAATATGTGTGGAGCTGCAGCAAGCGACTAGCATATATGGTGGCTAACCTGTTCGCAAAAATAGAGCGAGAAGAGGAGGCAAAGCGCGAGCGAGAAACTAGAGAGCAACCTGCGCAAACATTACTCCAACACCGTGTCCACTTCCCGGACTCCGCCGAGAAGAGGCCATCACGGTAACTCACACGGTTGATTCATTTTAATTAAGTTAAGGTTCAAGTTATGTACAAGCGGACATTAACAAATTCCCATCTGCCCATAACCGCGGGCACGGCTTTCGAAAGTTCAAATCCCTGCAGGGGAGTCCCAACTTAGCCCATGACAAGCTCTCACGGCCAACGAAGGAATAGACCTCCTCCCGAGACGTTCCGATCAGACTCGGTATCTCGGTTCTTCAAGACACTTCGACAGGTTAAAATAAAACCAGCAACACCGCCCGAATGTGCCGACAAATCCCGATAGGAGCTGCACATATCTCGTTCTCAGGGCACACTCAGATAGGTCAAGCTACGAGTAAAACCAACCCTCGAGTTTCCCCGAGGTGGCCCCGCAGGCTGCCTGGTTTGGACCAACACTCAGAGGAGCACTGGCTCGGGGGGGTTTAAAATAAGATGACCCTCGGGCTCCGGAAACCCAAGGGAAAAAGAGGCTAGGTGGAAAATGGTAAAATCAAGGTTGGGCATTGCTGGAAAAGCTTTAATCAAGGCGAACTATCAAGGGGTTCCCATTATAACCCAACCGCGTAAGGAACGCAAAATCCGGGAACATAACACCGATATGACAAAAACTAGGGAGGCAAGAGTGGAACAAAACACTAGGAGAGAGGCCGAGCCTTGCACCCTTTACCAAGTATATAGATGCATTAAGATAACATGGTAATATAATGATATCCCAACAAGTAAATAAATGTTCCAACAAGGATCGGCCTCCAATCTTCACCTGCAACTAGCAACGCTATAAGAGGGGCTGAGCAAAGCGGTAACATAGCCAAACAACGGTTTGCTAGGACATGGTGGGTTAGAGGTTTGACATGGAAATTTGGGAGGCTTGAAAGCAAGTGGTAGGCATCGTAGCATTGGCATAGCAAAAGAGCGAGCAATCTAGCATAGCAAAGATAGTAGTGATTTCGAGGGTATGATCATCTTGCCTGCAAAGTTGTCAGAGTTGGCTGGATCCTCGAAAGCAAACTCAACGGGCTCCTCGTTAGTGAACTCATCTCCCGGCTCTACCCAAACAAGACAAACAAGCAAACGGAACACAATCAACCACGTGCAAAGCTCAAACAATATGATGCAATGATGGTATGCTATGCGGGATGCGATGCGGGATGCATATGCAAGATTTGACAAGGGATGCATGAACCTGGTCTCAACTTGGAAATCCAAGTGTGCCACTGGAGAGATGAGATGAAATCGCTTGAAAACGATATAAAGAACGCCGGAATCGGAGTTACGGTTTGGAAATGGCAAGCAATTCAAATATGACCACGTTCTGCGATTTACAGCAAGTAGCCATCTAAATGCAATGAGATGAACATGCTACAGCATCCAAACATGGCAACAAATTACATGGCAGGGATGCAATCATGATGCTTAACAAAAGTCTAGCACTGAGCTACGGCCAATTCATCCATTAACAGGTTCAAACAAGCATGGCAAAAATGCATATGACAAACAGATTTCAGACAGTGAAATTAACACTTGTCTGGAATTTCAGATCAGATAGCACTCTTCGGAGCAACAAAACCATATGCTACAGGACCTGAACATGGCAAAGTAAAGTATGGCATGGAGCTACTCAAAGAGCTTAACAAAAGTCCCTTAGTGACCTTGAGCCAAAAGGGATCAGAAAATACAATTGCAAGCATGTGAACATGGCAAAAACATAATCAGTTCTCAGACTTAGTGAAAACTGGAGCATGCTGAAAACAGATATCAAGTAGGCATGTTTACGAGCTCGATGCACTCACTACAGAGCATGTCATGATAAACTAAGCATACATCCATCAAGAATACACAAAATGCAAGCTAGATATGGCAAGAACAATAGCATAGCATGCACGGATCAACTACAACATCCTCGGCAAATTCGCTAACAAGTAGACAATCTGCCCAGATTCACGAAGTAGCAAAAGTAGAGCTCGATTGACTCAAGCTAAGGTGCTCCATAATTGCAAACAAAGACATGGATGGATAGAGCACTACAAGATTAACAAAACATCCTTACTGATCATCCTCAAAAGAGGCACGGATCACTAGGAAACAACATGAACATATGGCAATATGAGATAAACAGGTCAAGGACTTAGTGGAAATGCTAAGTCCCTGAAATCAGCATTACCAAGTGCCTCACTTTGCAAGCTTGTGCTAGTCACCACACACATCACAAAAATACATGGGTTGCACCTCTGGAAAGATGGCAAAACCCTTAACAAACATATGTAGAACTCAGGGACATATCATGCACACAATAATCATGGCAAAAATGACAAATATCTAAATGGAGTAGCAGATCTGACAATTATCTCAAGTAGCACTCTTCTAACAGCATTTCGGGCATCAAGATGAACTCAAATGAAAATGATGCAATGGAATGAAATGATGTACTCTTTGAGACGAATATTTTGATATGCTATATGCCCAAAACGGAGCTACGGATGAAGAGTTACGATGCGATGAACAGGAGCATATGAACTAGGAAATTTCGGGGACTTAGTGAAATCTCGAGGGGGGAAAGTCAACCTCCCAAATCCGGATCGGGGCGGTGCGCGAACCGAGGTTCGCCGGCTGGGTTCGCCGGAGGAGGAGTCGGCCGGAGCGTGGGGAACGCCGGAGAGGACCGGGTCGCCGGATCCGGCCGGCGGAGGGGGGCGCGGACGGAGCCGCGGCGTCGGCCGGCGGGAGCGGCGCGGCGGGGCGGCGCCAGAGCGAGGCGGCGGCGTCGGGCGTCGATGGCGGGCGCGGCGGCGCCGAAGCGAGGCGGCGGCGTCGGGCTCCAGGCGCGGGGGACTCGGGCGGCCGCGGGGACGCGCGGGCCGCGCGGGCCGGCTGCGGGCTTCGGCGGGCCGCGGCTGTCGGCGGGGAAGTGGGGCGCGGGCTTGCCGCGTGGCGCGCCCCGGTTGGCCGGAGGCGGCGGCGGACGCTGTCCGGCCGGGCCGGACGTGTCTAGTGCGGCGAGGAGCAGTGGATTTAGGGTTAGGGGTGGCTTGAACCGGAATTTGAGGAGGGGGGTCTATATATATGCATAGAGGGAGCTAGGAGAGTCCAAATGAGGTGCGGTTTTCGGCCACGCGATCGTGATCGAACGCTCTAGATGATGGAGAGGGTTTTGGTGGGTTTTGGGCCAACTTGGAGGGGTGTTGGGCTGCAACACACACGAGGCCTTTTCGGTCCCTCGGTTAACCGTTGGAGTATCAAACGAAGTCCAAATGATACGAAACTTGACAGGCGGTCTACCGGTAGTAAACCAAGGCCGCTTGGCAAGTCTCGGTCCAATCCGGAAATGTTTAATCCCCATACACGAAAGAAAGGTAGAATTGACCACCGGAGGAGAACGAAGCGCCGGAATGCAAAACAGACAACGGGGAAAATGCTCTAATGCAT
This sequence comes from Triticum urartu, assembly GCF_003073215.2. Lineage (NCBI taxonomy): Eukaryota > Viridiplantae > Streptophyta > Magnoliopsida > Poales > Poaceae > Triticum > Triticum urartu. The sequence goes on along the minus strand of NC_053023.1, from coordinate 588,759,136 downwards.
GAGATGAACACGTATGCAAATGCAATGCACATGAAGACATGATATGAGATGCATGACAACGATAACAACACACGGAGACAAAAACCCGAACCCGAGAAAATAAAATAACTTAACACCGGAAACGGCAAGAGTTGGAGTACATATTGGGTAAGTTACATCCGGGGTGTTACACCCCACCTCTTGGTCGCCTCCTCTCTCTTCTACTAAAGCCCATGTAGGCCCATTAAGCCCCTGGGGGGTTCCGGTAACCCCCCGGTACTCCGGTATATGCTCGAACTCATCCGAAACCATTCCGGTGTCCAAACGTAACCTTCCAATATATCAATCTTCATGTCTCGACCATTTCGAAACTCCTCGTCATGTCCATGATCACATACGGGACTCCGAACTACCTTCGGTACATGAAAACACATAAACTCATAATACCGATCATCATCGAGCGTTAAGCGTGCGGACCCTACGGGTTCGAGAACTATGTAGACATGACCGAGACACATCTCCGGTCAATAACCAATAGCGGAACATGGATGCTCATATTGGCTCCTACATATTCTACAAAGATCTTTATCAGTCAAACCGCATAACAACATACATTGTTCCCTCTGTCATCGGTATGTTACTTGCCCGAGATTCGATCATCGGTATCATCATACCTAGTTCAATCTCGTTACCAGCAAGTCTCTTTACTCGTTCCGTAATGCAACATCCCGCAACTAACTCATTAGTCACATTGCTTGCAAGGCTTATAGTGATGTGCATTACCGAGAGGGCCCAGAGATACCTCACCGATAATCGGAGTGACAAATCCTAATCTCGATCTATGCCAACTCAAAAAACACCATCGGAGACACCTGTAGAGCATCTTTATAATCACCCAGTTATGTTGTGACGTTTGATAGCACACAAGGTGTTCCTCCGGTATTTGGGAGTTGCATAATCTCATAGTCAGAGGAACATGTATAAGTCGTGATGAAAGCAATAGCAATAAAACTAAACGGTCATTTATGCTAAGCTAACGGATGGGTCTTGTCCATCACATCATTCTCTAATGATGTGATCACGTTCATCAAATGACAACACATGTCTATGGTCAGGAAACTTGACCATCTTTGATTAACAAGCTAGTCAAGTAGAGGCATACTGGGGACACCATGTTTTGTCTATGTATTCACACATGCACTAAGTTTCCGGTTAATACATTTCTAGCATGAATAATAAACATTTAGCATGAGATAAGGAGATATAAATAACAACTTTATTATTGCCTCTAGGGCATATTTCCTTCAAGGGAAGGGGAAGAGGTCATATGCATTCTCAGAAGATTTTGAAGATAAATCAGTTTGAAGACATTGACCTCATAATGCGAAGACATTCACTTATTTGAAGTGAGTTGGTTCCAGGTTTGTACGAATCCATGAATAAGTACAAGTGAGGAATCTAACTAGTTATGAAGCATAAGTGAATATACTTTGCAAGATATGAGATTCAGAAAGAGACAGATCCAGATTTGGAAGTGTAGAAACCACTTTTGGTTGAAGTGGATGGATTTGACAAATCAAAAAGACTGTAAAAAGTGAGATTTGTTTACCCCAAACAAAATGCTAGACAAGGCAGAAGGGCGGACGAGCAGTCCAATCTCCCGCGCCCTAACTTGGTGACGGAAGACACCTACGGGGGCACGGAGAAGATGAAGTCTGCGGCCGGCGTGAGGACGGCGTCGAAGAGGTCGCGGCAGCTAAGCGCTTCGTCTCTGGCATCGATGCGAGCTAGCGGTGGCACTAGGGTTTGAGCGAGGTGGCGAGGTGGAAGAGGAGATAATGACCGCACGTGGATGTGTATTTATAAGGTAAAGGGCTGCGCAGCATAATTACGCAGGTGCCCCTGGTGGTTCACATCTGATGGACACGTGGCATGCATGCAACTCATTGAAAGTTGTTCCATGTTCCCACGCATGCCTGGTTTGCCGGGTGGTTGTTTCGGCTTCTCTGGTATTCAGGCAAAAGAGATATAGCATTAAAAGCAGTTTTAAATGTGTTTCTCTGTATCTTCGGCGGACAAGGACGTAGTGAAGACATTTGACACATTTCAACAGAATGCATATGACTAGATAGACAGAATTTGAGGAAGAAGCACAGAGGGGGGGTTAGGGTCCGATCACATTCACTTAGTTCAGAAAATGGCAAGTTTGAAGACATAGCTATAAGTGAATGCTGTAGAGGACAGAACATATATAGATTTATATATCAGAGAAGACAAAATCAACATTGCGAAAATAAACCTTGAAGTCAAATCAATGTTGAAGACAAACCAAAAAGTGAAGATAATGCAATCATGACACCAGATGAAAATCTTCGAGAAAGTTTGGTGGTGGCGTTACCCACCGTATAGGAAGTATTAGACCCAGACACGGTGCACAATTATCGTGGCGCTCCGAAGTCAAATTCCGCGTTAATGTATTCACACTTAGAGGGTAAGTCTTGATTGATTGAAGATACACGTTACTTCGTGTGTTGCACACCTAAGTCATCAACATGCATAAGTGTTAGGATGTGTGTCCAATCACGGGACATTTGAGGATTCTAAGATATTTAGCTCACACCTCAACTTGCAAAACCTTTTCTCATCCAAGGGCTTTGTGAAGATATCTGCCAATTGCTCTTCAGTATTGATGTGAATGATATCAATATCTTCCTTCATGATATGATCTCTGAGAAAGTGATGACAAATCTGAATGTGCTTTGTCTTTGAGTGCTGAACTGGGTTGTTAGCAATCTTAATGGCGCTTTCATTGTCGCAGTAGAGTGGTGAAGGAAATATGCCCTAGAGGCAATAATAAAGTTATTATTTATTTCCTTATTTCATGATAAATGTTTATTATTCATGCTAGAATTGTATTAACCGGAAACATAATACATGTGTGAATACATAGACAAACAAAGTGTCACTAGTATGCCTCTACTTGACTAGCTCGTTAATCAAAGATGGTTATGTTTCCTGACCATGAACAATGAGTTGTTATTTGATTAACGAGGTCACATCATTAGTTGAATGATCTGATTGACATGACCCATTCCATTAGCTTAGCACCCGATCATTTAGTATGTTGCTATTGCTTTCTTCATGACTTATACATGTTCCTATGACTATGAGATTATGCAACTCCCGTTTACCGGAGGAACACTTTGGGTGCTACCAAACGTCACAACGTAACTGGGTGATTATAAAGGAGCATTACAGGTGTCTCCAAAGGTAGATGTTGGGTTGGCGTATTTCGAGATTAGGATTTGTCACTCCGATTGTCGGAGAGGTATCTCTGGGCCCTCTCGGTAATACACATCACATAAGTCTTGCAAGCATTACAACTAATATGTTAGTTGTGAGATGATGTATTATGGAACAAGTAAAGAGACTTGCCGGTAACGAGATTGAACTAGGTATTGGGTACCGACGATCGAATCTCGGGCAAGTAACATACCGATGACAAAGGGAACAACGTATGTTGTTATGCGGTCTGACCGATAAAGATCTTCGTAGAATATGTAGGAGCCAATATGGACATCCAGGTCCCGCTATTGGTTATTGACCGAAGACGTGTCTCGGTCATGTCTACATTGTTCTCGAACCCGTAGGGTCCGCACGCTTAAGGTTACGATGACAATTACATTATGAGTTTATGCATTTTGATGTACCGAAGGTTGTTCGGAGTCCCGGATGTGATCACGGACATGACGAGGAGTCTCGAAATGGTCGAGACGTAAAGATTGATATATTGGAAGCCTATGTTTGGACATCAGAAGTGTTCCGGGTGAAATCGGGATTTTACCGGGTTACCGGGAGGTTACCGGAACCCCCCGGGAGCCATATGGGCCTTCATGGGCCTTAGTGGAAAGGAGAAAGGGGCAGCCCAAGGTGGCTGCGCCACTTCCCCCTCCCCTAGTCCTATTAGGACTAGGAGAAGGTGGCCGGCCCCCCTCTCTCTCTTTCCCCCCTTGGGGAATCCTAGTTGGAATAGGATTGGGGGGAGTCCTACTCCCGGAAGGAGTAGGACTCCTCCTACGCCTCTCTCCCTGGCCGGCGCCCCTCTCCCCCCTTGGCTCCTTTATATACTGAGGTAGAGGCACCCTAGAACACACAAGTTGATCCATGTGATCTATTCCTTAGCCGTGTGCGGTGCCCCCTGCCACCATATACCTCGATAATACTGTAGCGGAGTTTAGGCAAAGCCCTGCTGCTGTAGTTCATCAAGATCATCACCACGCCGTCGTGCTGACGAAACTCTACCCCGACACTTTGCTGGATCGGAGTCCGGGGATCGTCATCGAGCTGAACGTGTGCTCGAACTCGGAGGTGCCGTAGTTTCGGTGCTTGATCGGTTGGATCGTGAAGACGTACGACTACTTCCTCTACGTCATGTCATCGCTTCCGCAGTCGGTCTGCGTTGGGTACGTAGACAACACTCTCCCCCTCGTTGCTATGCATCACATGATCTTGCGTGTGCGTAGGAAAATTTTGAAATTACTACGAAACCCAACAAGTGGCACATGTTTTAGGTGGATGCCATAGTCCTTGAGAGTTTTCTTCATCCATAGAAGCTGAGTGCAGCAATATCCAGCAACAATGTATTCGGATTCAGCAGTGGAGAGTGATACACAATTATGCTTCTTTGAAAACCAACAGACAAGAGATCGTCCAAGAAAGTGACATGTGCCTGATGTGGACTTGCGATCAACCTTGTCACCAGCATAATCAGCATTTGAGAATCCAACTAGATCAAACTCTGAGCCCTTTGGATACCATAATCCTAGTGTTGGGATGTAAGCCAAATATCGAAGAATTCGCTTCACAGCTAGGTGATGCGATTCCTTTGGTGCCGCTTGGAATCGGGCAGACATGCAAATGCTAAGCATTATATGAGGCCTAGATGCACATAAGTAGAGTAAAGAACCAATCATGGAGTGGTATACCTTTTGGTCGAACTCTTTACCATTGTCGTCGGGGCCCAATTGACCTTTGGTTGGCATTGGCGTCGTGTACCCTTTGCAGTCTTGCATTCCAAACTTCTTCAGGCAATCTTTGAGGTATTTTTCTTGTGATATGAAGATGCCATTACTCTGTTGACGGATTTGAAGACCAAGGAAGAATTTCAGCTCACCCATCATGGACATCTGATATTGCTCTTGCATCATATGGCCAAACTCATCACTTTATCTCTTGTTAGTGCAGCCGAAGATAATGTCATCCACATAGATTTGGCATACAAACAGTTCACCATTATATGTCTTCGTGAAGAGAGTGGGATCTAGAGAACCAGGTTTGAAGCCTTTGCTCTTCAGGAAGTCTTTGAGTGTGTCATACCAAGCGCGAGGTGCTTGTTTGAGGTCATACAGTGCCTTGTTGAGCTTGTATACCATATTAGGACGCTTTGGGTCTTAAAAACCAGGTGGTTGTGCAACATACACTTCTTCTTCAATTTTGCCATTGAGAAAGGCACTCTTTACATCCATTTGGTACAGAAGAATGTTGTTGTGGTTGGCATAGGCTAGCAGTATGTGAATGGCTCCAAGCCTAGCCACAGGAGCAAATGTTTCATCAAAGTCAATCCCTTCAACTTGTGTGTAACCTTGAGCAACGAGACGAGCCTTGTTTCTGACAACTTGACCATGGTCATCTTGTTTGCTACGATAGATCCATTTGGTGCCGATGATATTGTGCTTGCGAGGATCTGGATGCTTTACAAGCTCCCATACATTGTTCAGCTCGAACTGTTGAAGCTCCTCTTCCATAGCTTGAATCCATTCAGGTTCATGAAGGCTTCATCAACTTTCTTGGGTTCAGATATAGAGACAAAAGCAAAATGTCCACAGAAATTTGCTAGATGTGTTGCTCTTGAACGAGTGAGTGGACCAGGTGCATTGATGCTATCAATTATCTTCTCAATCTGTACTTCATTTGCAACACGAGGATGAACTGGACGAAGATTTTGCCCTTGCCGATCATTGTCTTCATCTTCAACATTGGCTTCAGGCTAAGCAATGTCTTCAGGCTGATTAGGTGCAGAAATGATGATTTCCTCTTCAGCCCATGCCTCTGAAGGTATGATTTCTCCAGTACCCATAAGCTTGATAGATTCACTTGGTGTTGCTTCATCTAGCACATTTGGCATATGCTCTCTTTGCAAGCCGTTAGTCTCATCGAACCGCACATCAACAGTTTCAACCACTTTGTAGTGAAAGAGGTTGAAGACTCTGTAGGAGTGCAAGTCCTTCCCGTAGCCAAGCATAAAACCTTCATGTGCTTTCAATGCAAATTTTGAAGTGTGATGTGGATCCTTGATCCAGCACCTAGCACCAAAGACTCTGAAATAGCTGACGTTTGGCTTCTTATCAGTCAGGAGCTCATATGCTGTCTTCTTTAGGAACTTGTGGAGACAAACACGGTTGATGATGGCATGCAGTGTCAATAGCTTCAGGCCAGAACTTCCTTGGAGTCTTGTACTCATCAAGCATCGTCTGTGCCATCTCAATGAGGGTTCTATTCTTGTGCTCCATGATGCCATTCTGCTGAGGTGTGTATGGAGCCGAGAACTCATGTGTGATGACCAATGTATCAAGATAAGTGTCGAGGCCGGTGTTCTTGAATTTAGTGCCATTGTCACTTCTCATGTGCTTGATCTTGATGCCATAGTTGGTCATGGCATAATTGGCGAATCGTCTAAAGACATCCTGCACTTCAGTCTTGTAGAGAATTATGTGCACCCATGTATATCTTGAGTAATCATCAATAATGACGAAACCATAGAGGCAAGCAGTGGTAGTAAGGGTAGAGTAGTGAGTAGGGCCGAATAAGTCCATGTGAAGCAGCTCGAAGGGATGTGTCATCGTCATGATTGTCTTCGAGGGATTCTTGGCCCTAGTCATCTTTCCAGCCTCGCAGGCACCACATAGATGATCCTTCTTGAACTTGACGCCCTCGATGCCTATGACATGCTTCTTCTTTGCGAGAGTGTATAAGTTCTTCATGCCCGCATGCCCTAGCAACTGATGCCAGAGCCAGCACTCTGAAGCTTTTGCTAGAATACATATGGCCAATTGTGGTCCTGCGGAGAAATCTACCATATATAGATCATCTTTTCGGTACCCTTCGAAGACTAGATATTTGTCAGATTCCATAAGCACAAGGCAACGATATTTTCCAAATATCACAATCATGTTCAGATCACAAAGCATTGAGACATGCATTAAGTTGAAACCAAGGGATTCAACAAGCATCACTTTATCCATGTGCTGATCCTTTGAGATTGCAACTCTACCTAGGCCCAATACCTTGCTTTTACCAGTGTCAGCAAATGTGATGTGACTCTTGTCAGACAGACGTAGGGTTGAATCCATAAGAAGACTTCAATCACCATTCATGTGGTTAGTGCATCCACTGTCCATAATCCACTCAGAAGCCTTTGGTGTCGTACCCTACAGTGCAGTTTGGGGGATAGGCTTCACGAAGGGAAATGTGAAGCATAAACATTTGACGAACAAGCATATTATTAAAGTTCAGATCCTTGTTAGGGTAGATAGGATGTTTGTAAAGAAATCCTGGGACGAAATACATAGTAAGACCATTTTGGCATTTTATCTTGCGTCCCACAAGATGTTTTAGGTCCCCAGCATAAGCATCAGGAGCCTTTGATTTCCGGCTGGAGACCTTTCCCTACAAAAGAGAGTTAATTTTTCTTAACCACCCACATCTTCAGGGGTGGCTTAGAAGCAATGAGTCTAAGTGCAGCATCTAAGAACTTTGGCTTTGGAGCCCTAGCAAATAGCCTTGCGGGTGGTGAATAATACTCATAAGAATAAGCTGAAAAGTTCTTGGTCTTATGAACATAGCGGTTTGATGAAACACACTCATATTCATAAGTCTGAGTATGGTTTCCCTGCAAAACATTGGCGTTAGGGTGACCCTAGTGGATTCTCTGTCTGTATGAATCCTTTGAACCATATGATGCCTTCGGTCTAGGGTTTGTCTTCTTCCCAGGTGGTGTCATGATGACATTCACAGGAAGCTTATCAAGACAACTTTTAGGCACCCAGATCTTCTTCAAAGGAGGTCCATTCCTGCAGTTAGTACCAATATACCTGGCAAACACTTCACCATTCTGATTCTTAAACAGTTTATAGTTTGCATCAAAGGATTCATCAATGATAATCGGGTTAGCACAAGTGAAACCAGATAAGGTAGATGGATCCACTGAAGGACCCTTTGCAGCAACCCATGTGGTTTTGGGGTACTGCTCAGGCTTCCAGTATGAACCATCAATGTTCATTTTCCTCTCGAACCCAACACCCTCTTTCCTAGGGTTTTGGTTCAGAATCTGTTTCTTGAGGACATCACATAGTGTCTGATGCCCTTTGAGGCTTTTGGACATCCCTGTTTCAAGCAATGTCTTCAACCTAGCATTCTCATCAGCAATAGTAGTGATATCCTCAGAAGAGGGGTTAGTTACCACATCAGCAGTTGAAGATACAGCAACAGTAGCAGCAGTAGAACATTCAGCAACAAAGACAACATTATCACACTCAAGACATTTTAAACATGGTGGCTCAAAGTCTTCCTAAGCGGTACTGGTCTATTTAGCGTGAAGTGACTCGTTCTACTTTGGAAGATCTTCATGAGACGCCCTCAGGTTCTCAAGTTCTTGCTTCCTTTGAAGATAATCATAGGAAAGCTTCTCATGAGTAGCTGAGAGTGTTTCATGAAGACTTTCAAGTTCCTCGTACTTAACGTGAAGATTTTTAATGTCTTCAATTAAGGACTGAGTTCGAGTCATTTCCGCGTCCAACAAGTCATCACTTTTGTCTAGCAACTTTTGAATATGTTCCATAGCATTTTATTGTTCAGTTGCAATTTTAGCAAGTGCTTTGTAGCTAGGTTTAGATTCACATTCACATTCATCTTCACTGGATGTTTGAAAGTAAGCATTGCGTGAGTTTACCTTGGCAGCACGTGCCATGAAGCAATAGGTAGGAGCAGAGTCATCCTCATCATCAGCATCAGCGTCGGCAACGAGGCCATTGTCTTCGGTGTTGAAGATTGACTTGGCGACGTAAACTGAAGCTAGAGCCAGGCTTGCCACGCTTGAATCGGACTCCTCCTCAGACTCCACCTTCGCCTCCTCGGAAGCTGTCGTGGAATTGTCCGGACGGATGTATGACTCGCCCTGACTTGGCGACTCGAGAAGTGACCCGCCCGGATCTCTCCACTCACTGATGACCCGGCAGAACCAGGTGACTCATTGATGACCCGGCGAGCGGGTTAGAGGAGCGACAAGACCTGGAGGCCCAGTAGGCGGTTCAAGGAAGGCCGGCTTTCGGTATGGTAGGCCGGTTAAGAGGAAAGCATAAGGAATATTCCCTTACAAAGGAAGCAAGACTAGGACTCCACTTGTAATAGAGTAATCCTAATCCTAATAGGACTAGTCATGTAAGCCGCCCCTTCAACATATATAAGGAGGGGCGGGGCACCCCAAGGGGGACAGGTTGGACAGGTGAGACAAGTTAGGTTTAGACAGACAACTCAAGAGCTCTCGAGATAGAGCGCCTTTGTAATCATGATCATCATCATCAATATCAATGAAGCAGGATGTAGGCTTTTACCTCCACTGTGAGGGGCCGAACCTGGGTAAAACCTTGTGACTCTCGATTCCGACCAACCCCTTCAAGCTACTACATAGATGCGTTGGCCTCATGACTAAGTCCTCGCAATAGGACATCTGCCGTGACAATTCCACGACAGAAGCATACTCCTCCTTTGAATCCATCTCCTTGCCAACAAATGCACGAGCCTTGCTGGATGAGCTCTTCTTGTGAGATGAAAATTTTGATGAAGACTTTGAGGATTTCTTCTTCTTGTCATCAGAATCATATTCCTTGCTCTTCTTCTTCTTCTTCTTGGTCTCATTGTCCCATTGAGGACACTCAGAGACGTAGTGACCAGGTTTCTTGCATTTGTGTCATGTTCTCTTCTAGTGGTCATGAGTGGAAGCTTCATCATTTCTTGAGCTGGATCTTGAAGACTTTCTGAAACCTTTCTTCTTGGAGAACTTCTGGAACTTCTTCACGAGCATAGCTAGATCCTTTCCAATGTCTTTAGGATCCACAGAACTGCGGTCAGATTCTTCTTTGGATGAGGACACAACCTTTGCCTTCACAGCCCCGGTTCGGCCATAGTTGGGGCCATAGATGTATCTCTTCTCAGATAGCTGGAACTCATGTGTGTTGAGCCTCTCAAGTATGTCAGACGGATCGATTTTTTTGTAGTCAGGACGTTCTTGAATCATCAGGGCCAGGGTGTCGAATGAGCTGTCAAGTGATCTCAGGAGCCTCTTGGCGATTTCGTGTTTGGTGATCTCAGTGGCGCCAAGTGCGCATAGCTCATTTGTGATATCAGTGAGGCGATCAAATGTGAGCTAGACATTCTCATTGTCGTTTCTCTTGAAGCGGTTGAAGAGGTTGCGAAGAACGTCAATCCTTGAATCTCTATGAGTTGAAACACCTTCGTTGACCTTGGAGAGCCAGTCCCAGACCAGCTTCGCAATTTCTAGTACACTCACACGACTATACTGTCCTTTGGTCAGATGACCATAGATGATGTTCTTGGCAGTTGAATCCAGTTGAATGAACCTCTTGACACCAGCAGCGATGAAACCATAATCGACCTTGGGAACGCCATTCTCGACGACATACCAGAGGTTGACATCAATGGCTTCAAGATGCATACGCATCTTATTCTTCCAGTAGGGGTAATCGGTGCCATCGAAGACCGGGCACGCAGCGGAGACCTTGATTATCCATGTAGTCGACATAGCTAAAACTCCAAGTGGTTAAACCGAATCACACAGAATAAGGGAGCACCTTGCTCTGTGATACGTCTCCAACGTATCTACTTTTCCTAATGCTTTTCCTCTTGTTTTGGACTCTAATTTGCATGATTTGAATGAAACTAACCCCGGACTGACGATGTTTTCAGCAGAACTACCATGGTGTTGTTTTTGTGCAGAAATAAAAGTTCTCGGAATGGAACGAAACTTTGCGAGGATTTTTTATATCAATAATAAGAATTCCTGGAGCCAAGACCTACTAGAGAGGGGCACTTGGGTGGGCACAACCCACCAGGGCGCGCCCCCCTCTCCTGGCGCGCACAGGTGGGATGTCCCTACCTAGTGACCCGCTGACCCTGAAACCAACGCTATAAATCCTATTTTTGGAGAGAAATATCAGGGAGAAAGAATTATCGCGATCCATGAGACAGAGCCGCCGCCAAGCCCTGTTCTTCCTTGGGAGGGCAGATCTGGAGTCTGTTTGGGGCTCTGGAGAGGGGGATCTTCGTTCTTCGTCATCACCAACCCTTCTACATCGCCAATTCCATGATGCTTCCCACCGGGAGTGAGTAATTCCTTCATAGGCGCGCTGGTCGGTGAGGAGTTGGATGAGATTCATCATGTAATCGAGTTAGTTTTGTTAGGGCTTGATTCCTTGTATCCACTATGTTCTTAGATTGATGTTGCTATGACTTTGCCATGCTTAATGCTTGTCACTTTGGGCCCGGGTGCCATGATTTCAGATCTGAACCGTTTATGTTATCATCATTATATATATATTCTAGATCCGATCTTGCAAGTTATAGTCACCTACTACGTGTTATGATCCGGTAACCCTGGAGTGACAATAACCGGGACTTCTTTTGGTGATTACCATAGTTTGAGGAGTTCATGTATCCACTATATGTTAATGCTTTGTTCTGGTTCTCTATTAAAAGGAAGCCTTAATATTCCTTAGTTTACAATATGGACCCCGCTGCCACAGGAGGGTAGGACAAAAGATGTCATGCAAGTTCTTTTAATAAAGCATGTATGACTATTTACAGAATGCATGCCTACATTATATCGACGAACTGGAGCTAGTATCTAATAGCCCTAGGTTATAACTGTCACATGATGAATATCATCCAACAAGTCACCGATCCAATGCCTACGAATTTATCTTATATTGTTTCTGCTAAGTTACTACTTCTATCATCACTATTACGCTTGCTACAAAATTACTGCTATCACTGTTACTGTTACTGTTGGGGAATGCAGTAATTTCAAAAATTTCCTACGCACACGCAAGATCTATCTAGGTGATGCATAGCAATAAGAGGGAAGACTATAGTCCACGTACCCTTGTAGACCGTAAGCGAAAGCATTATGACAACGCGGTTGATGTAGTCGAACGTCTTCACGATCCGACCGATCCTAGCACCGAAGATACGGCACCTCCACGATCTACACATGTTCAGCTCGGTGACGTCCCGCGAACTCTAGATCTAGCTGAGTGTCGAGGGAGAGTTTCATCAGCATGACGGCGTGATGACGGTGATGATGAAGCTACCGGCACTGGGCTTCGCCTAAGCACTGCAACGATATGACCGAGGTGGATTATGGTGGAGGGGGCACCACACACGGAGAAACAATGTCAACTTGTGTGTTCTAGGGTGCCCCCTACCCCTGTATATAAAGGAGCAAGGGGAGAGGCCGGTCGGCCCTTGGGGTGCCCAAGGAGGGGAGGAATCCTCCTCCTAGTAGGAGTAGGATTCATCCTTTCCTAGTCCTACTTGGAGGGGGAAGGAAGGAGTGGGAGAGGGGAAGGAAAAAGGGGGGCGCCCCCCTCCTAGTCCACTTCGGACTCAAGGGGGAGGGGGCGCGCGGCCTGCCCTGGTGTAGCGACCCGACCTCAGATGGTCAAGTCTCTGTGCTTCAGTGTCATCCCTGGATCGGTAATGCTGACACACACAGTACTCGAAGGATTTATAACAGAGTAGCAATCACACACTTATTACATCGAATGTCTCAAGAGAGAACTTATTACAGTAATATGGCTTAAGGCCATCTAATACGATAACAGCGGAAGGCTTGGAAGATAAAGTGAGTCCATCAACTCCAACGGCATAGCTGAGCTGCACGGCAACGACCTAACGAACCTTACTCCTCGTCTGAAAAATCTGCAACATAATACGTTGCAGCCCGAAAACGGGTCAGCACATGGAATATGCTGGCAAAGTAACACAGTAGAGCAAGAACAGAATAATGCTATCACTACATACATATTTGGCTGGTGGAAAGCTCTATGGTTACAGTTTTGCGAAAAGCCAATTTTTTCCCTACAACAAAGGAATAGATTTTAATTTAACTATCATGGTGGTTGAACAACATTGAGAAGGTTCCTCCAACTCAATCCCAATTAAAGTGATTAACAACCCAACAATATTAGTTAAACATGATGAGATACTTGTGATAACCCAAGTACTAGATACTCAAGAATTGTCCATAACCGGGGACACGGCTAACCATGATTAGATTGTACACTCTACAGAGGTTTGCGCACTTTTACCCACAAGACTCTATTGCCTCCGCTGGATTTCTCTCACTACAGGGTTTTTGAGAAACGGATGACCGAGACACAGTCTTTCAGAAACATTAACTCTCTACTCCGGACAGACCATACCAAACCTACATCCCACTACCTGCTGATCTGCCTCTTCAAGAGCTTCACGTAACTTACTCAACTATGCTAGAGCCCATAATATCTTGTGGCTACACACAGAAGTTTCTAGCATGAATCATCTCAGTTCCCTTTGAGCCTGGGTGGCGGTCCATAGGAAGATCACACGGGTACTCTAGGATTTCCAAAAAACACGGGTACTCCAGGTGCCTCAATCCACCCAGTTGTTTGATTAAGTTGCCACCTTAAGTTGAACCGTTAATTTAACAAACTCACATCTGTCATGGATTTCACTCAAACCCAAACCACGTCTACGAGCATGGCATAGCATAGTAATATAAGAAACGCATAGAGTAACTCCCAAGGGTTTGAATGTAACGGGGCAATAGGTTCTACCTCATCAACTACTTCCAAACCCACAAGTTAATGACATCCTAATCATGCAATGTTTGAGGATTGGAACTAATGCATAAAAACTGGGTGATAAGGGGTATGATCAAAGTGTTACTTGCCTTGCTGACGATCTGCGAAACCTAGGGACTCGTAGTAGCACGCTTCACACTCCGGGTGTTCTATCACAAGCAAACAATAGCATACATAAGTAACAAGCAACGATGCACAAGCAAAATTCAAATAAAAGAGGGTTGACCAGAAGTTTCAACTTAAGAACTCCGGTTCGCAAAAAGAATCAAATCAAACAGAGCAACGAAACTCAAACGGCGAAAGAGAGAAGCTTCGTTTACTAATCTGAAACTAGGTCAAATTTTACAGTAGCAAAAACTTGTTTAAGTTGGTTAAACGGAAAGAGGGTTTCGGGATGAAACTCTAGGCGCTTGAATTGCCTGATTCCGACTAACGAGCGAAAAGATAAACAGAAACTAAGATCGGATCAGAAATCACGATCAGAAAAAATCGCGGAATAAATTCGATAAAAGAAAACTCACGAACAGACTAACGAACGAGCGTTCGTTAGCTGTAACTAATGGGCGAAAACCGTTCGTTAAAACGAACGTACGGATGAACGTTCGCTAACTAGAAGAACCGAGAAAAACTGGCGAATCCGAAAAAAACGGATCTAGGGTTTTAAAAAAACCAAACGGTTTTTTAAAAAAACGGCGGCGGAGTCCGGTGGCTACCTCCGGCGAGGGCTCCGGCGGGCGGGTTGCGGGCGGCGGGGCGGCGGCTCGCGGGGGCGGCGGCGCTCGGCGACGGCGGCGCTCAACTGCGGCGGCGACGGCAAGCGGCGGTGGCTGCGGTGGTGGTGTGGTGTTGGGGGCGGGGGTGGCGGCGTATATAAAGGGCGGGGGCGCCGGCGGCTTGGAGGAGGGGCCAAGGCGGCGGCCGTGGAGTCTGGCTCGGACTCCTCGTCCGAGTCGGCAGCGGCGGTGGAGTCCGGCTCGGACTCCTCGTCCGAGTCGGCGGTGGCGGCGCGCGCGGGGGGAAGGCGGCGGCGGCGGCCTGGCTCGGCTGGGCCTTAGGCCCAGTCGGGCGCGGGAACCTTTTTTAAAAAAAATAATTTCGCCGACCAAAATAAAAAACCTAGAAAAATAAATAAAAACCTAAAAATGCCAAAATAAATTTTCACTGTCTAAATAAAATATTTAGAACGAGATGAAGATTTTCTTGGCCCTAAAATGCAATTTTGAAAAACGTGCAATTTTTTTTCTAATGCAAACAAATTGCAATAAAAATCCAAATAAAAAAAAATTTGATTTTAATATTTTTCCTCCAATATTTCAATTATCTTGGAGAAGTCATATTATCTCCTCTCATATATTTTAGTATGAAATATTTTTGGAGAGAAAATAATTAAAACCAAAAATCCTCGTTTCAAAATTTGATAAAATCAAATTTGAAAACCGGGAAATCCCCAACTCTCTCCGAGGGTCCTTGAGTTGCTTAGGATTTTGAGGATCACGAGACGAAATGCGAATAAAATATGATATGCATGGATGACTATGTATAACATTCCAAATTGAAAATTTGGGATGTTACAAACCTACCCCCCTTAAGATGAATCTCGCCCTCGAGATTCGGGTTGGCTAGAAAATAGGTGTGGGTGGTCTTTGCGAAGATCATCCTCTCGTTCCCATGTGGCTTCATCCTCGGTATGGTGGCTCCACTGAACTTTACAAAACTTGATAACCTTACTACGGGTGACTCTGCTGGCAAACTCAAGAATCTTAACTGGTTTTTCCTCGTAGGTCAAATCACTGTCCAACTGAATTGCCTCCAAGGGTACTGTATCTCTTAGCGGTATATCTGTTATCTCAGCATGACATTTCTTTAGCTGTGAAACGTGAAACACGTCATGAACTCCTGACAATCCCTCGGGTAACTCCAACTTGTAGGCAACTTCTCCCATCCATTCCAAAATACGATACGGTCCTACAAATCTCGGGGCTAACTTTCCCTTAACTCCAAAACGTTTGACTCCTCGTAAGGGTGATACTCGCAGATATGCTCGGTCTCCAATTTCATAGGTTACCTCCTTGCGTTTTGAGTCAGCATAACTCTTCTGCCTGGATTGAGCAATCTTCAGTCTGTCACGAATCAATTTAACCTTCTCCTCAGACTCCTTGATCAAGTCTAGTCCAAACAACTCTCGGTCTCCTATTTCATCCCACATTAACGGTGTTCTGCACCTTCATCCATACAGGGCTTCAAACGGTGCCATCTTCAAACTGGCTTGATAGCTATTGTTGTATGAAAACTCTACGTATGGCAAATTGTCATCCCAACTAGATCCATAATCTAGCGCACAGGCTCTCAACATGTCCTCCAGAATTTGGTTGACTCTCTCTGTTTGTCCATCCGTATGCGGGTGAAATGATGTACTAAACTCCAATCTCGTTCCCAAAGTCTGGTGCAACTGGTGCCAAAACTTTGAGGTAAACTGTGTTCCTCGATCTGATACGATGGTCCTCGGAACTCCATGAAGACATACGATCCTGGACATATATATCTTGGCCAACTTTGCACTTATATAGGTGGTTTTCACTGGGATGAAGTGAGCTACTTTGGTCAAGCGATCAACTACTACCCATATGGAATCATATCCCGCTTTGGTCCTGGGTAATCCGGTGATAAAGTCCATGCCCAGTTTATCCCACTTCCATTCGGGTATCGGCATAGGCTGTAACAGTCCTGCTGGCTTATGATGCTCTGCCTTCACGCGCTGACATACATCACATACGGCTACATACTCGGCAATATCCTTCTTCATACCGGTCCACTAGAAACGTTCCTTCAAATCCAAATACATCTTGGTGTTTCCGGGGTGTATCGAGTATGGTGAGTCATGGGCCTCTTGAAGTATTAACTTCCTGATCTCTTGGTTATTGGGCACATAAACTCGGTCCTCAAACCACAAGGTATCATGCTCATCCTCACGAAAACCTTTGGCCTTTCCTTTGCCCATCTTCTCCTTTATATTGGCAATCTCTTTGTCATCCTTCTGAGCTTCCCGAATTTTGTCCAGCAATGTCGACTGGACCTCCATTGTTGCAATAAATCCTCTACGAACAATCTCCAATTGAAGTTCCATGATGTCCTCTGCTAATTCCTTCGGCAGTCCCTTGCTTTCAAGGATATTAGCATAACTCTTCCGGCTCAAAGCGTCTGCTACGACATTGGCCTTTCCTGGATGATAGTGTAGCTTCATGTCATAATCCTTTATAAGCTCCAACCATCTCCTCTATCGAAGGTTCAAATCCTTTTGGGTGAAAATGTACTTCAAACTCTTATGGTCCATGTACACATCACAACGGTTTCCAATAAGGTAATTTCTCCAGGTCTTCAATGCATGCACTACGGCTGCTAACTCCAAATCATGTGTGGCATAGTTCAACTCATGAGGTTTTAGTTGTCGTGAGGCATACGAAACAACTCTCCCGTCCTGCATAAGCACACATCCAAGTCCTAAGCGTGAGGCATCGCAGTACACTTGGAACTCCTTATGTATATCTGGTAGTGTTAGCACTGGCGTTGTAGTCAAACGTTTCTTCAACTCCTGGAAACTTGCCTCACAATCTTCTGTCCATTTAAACTTAGTATCCTTCTTTAACAGTTCAGTCATTGGCTTTGCAATCTTGGAAAAGTTCTTAATGAATCTCTGATAGTAACCTGCGAGTCCAAGAAAACTACGGATCTTGCTAACTAAGGTGGGTGCCAACCATTCAGTGACTGACTGAATTTTGCTGGGGTCTACTGCTATACCTTCTCCCGATATAACATGTCCAAGGAACCCGACTTCCTTCAACCAAAACTCGCATTTGCTAAACTTAGCATACAACTGGTGTTCCCTGAGTTTCTCAAGAACTAAGCGCAAATGCTCCTTGTGCTCCTCCTCGTTCTTCGAGTATACCATAATATCATCCATAAACACCACAACAAACTTGTCCAAATACTCCACAAACACCTTGTTCATCATGCTCATGAAATAGGCAGGGGCGTTAGTCAGTCCAAATGACATGACCATGTACTCGTATAATCCATATCGTGTTGTGAACGCTGTCTTCGGTATATCCTTCTCTCGTATCTTTAACTGATGATACCCCGATCGTAAATCGATCTTCGAAAACACTTTAGCTCCTTGTAACTGATCAAACAGATCGTTGATCATCGGCAGTGGGTACTTGTTCTTAATAGTCACTTCATTTAATGCTCGATAATCAACTACCATCCTCAGGGATTTATCCTTCTTCTCAACCAAAAGTATTGGGGCTCCCCAAGGTATGAACTTCTTCGGATGTATCCTTTCTCCAATAACTCCTTGATCTGTTTCTTAATTTCTTCCAGATCATTTGCAGGCATCTGATAGGGTCTCTTGGATATTGGTCCTGTACCTGGAAATAGCTCTATCAAAAACTCAATGTCTCTATCCGGTGGCATGCCTGGTAACTCCTCTGGAAAAACATCCGGGTAATCCTTCACTACAGGCACTTCCTCCTGAACAACTCCCGTAAGGGCATTCACTTGACTCCTCCTAGGCACATGCCTAGATACATACTTAATCCTTTTTCCTTCCGGGGTGGTGAGATAAATCAACTTACTAGCACAGTCAATGCTTCCTCCAAATTTTGACATCCAGTCCATACCCAATATCACATCCAATCCTTGTGACTCCAAGATAATTAGGTCGGACGGAAAAATATGTGTACCAATGGTTAAGGGTATTTGGTCACACCATCGGCTAGCCATATACTCTGCTCCGGGTGAACTCACTAAAAGAGGGGTCCTAAGGGTTTGGGTTGGTAGTTTAAACTTATCCATGAATCCCCTTGATATGTATGAATGTGATGCACCAGTATTGAAAAGAACAAGAGCGGTAAATGACTTAACCAAAAACTTACCTATTAGCGCGTCCGGTTGATCTTCAGCCTCCTCCACGTTAATGTGGTTCACTTGGCCTTTGTTGAATGGATTTGGCTTCTTCCCAGCGCTCCCATTTCCATTTTCATTCTTTCCTTCAGGGCACTCCGTGGCGTAGTGTCCAGTCTTCCCGCACTTGAAACATGTAACATGACTTAAGTCCCTTTTGGCGGGTGTGGCTGGGTTGGGGCGGTTATGATTATTGTTGGTTCAGTTCCCATTCCCATTCTTAGAACCATTGTGTTTATGTGATCCTCCTCCAGTGTGGTTGTGACATCCATGGTTATGAACAAGTCCTCCCGGGTTCGGGGTTAGGCGAGGCTTCTGCTGAGCTCCTGAGTTATACTTCCCCTGTCCATACTTCCTCTTGCGGCTCTCAATCTGCTGCTGCTTCCCTTCAATCATAAGAGCCTTATCTACCAACTCCTGGTAGTTGTTGAAGGTTGCTACCATCAACTGCATGCTCATCTCATCATTCAGCCCTTCCATAAACTTCTCCTGCTTCGCGGCATCTATGGCCACATCATCAGGGGCATAGCGAGATAACTTGCTAAACTCGTCCACGTACTGAGCCACAGTATGGTTCCCCTGGCGTAAGTTGCGGAACTCCCGCTTCTTCATTTGCATAGCTCCAGTGGAGACATGGGCTGTGCGGAAAGCTTGCTGAAACTGGTCCCAAGTGACATTGGCTATAGGAAAAGTGGATGTGTAATTCTCCGACCATGAGGCTGTTGGTCCATCCAATTGATGTGCGGCAAAGCGCACTCTCTCAGCATATGTGCAACCTATGGTGGTCAACTCCCTTCCAATATGGCGTAGCCAATCGTTCGCAACTATGGGCTCGGTGCTACTGGAAAACACCGGCGGTTGTAACCTTAGAAAACGGGCTAGGTTGTCCACGGGCGGCGGGTTGTTGTTGTTGTTGTTATTGTTGTTGTTCCTGGTTTTGAACTAGCAATTACATCAAAGTATTCTGCTGCTGGATCAACTGGGTGAGCTCCGGTGGGAAAGCAAAACCGGTATCACGTCTCGGAGGCATCTGAGGGGTTTAGATGGAAGAGATTCAGAATAGAAAAGAGGTCTAATGAGAAAACACTACCCATATGCACATGAGACAAACACAATCATTTCACTCAATCAATCAAGCAAGGGCATACAAACGATCTAGAACTATCGCACAAGTGCTCAACTACTACTAAATACATGGGGGAATATTGGTGATATATGGTAGTCATCTAGAAATTTTGATCGGTGGAAGACTCCATGATGTCTGCTCCAGCTTTGTCTTCAAAGTCATCATCACTAGGATCAGAATCAGTGTCGTCGATGATGATGTAGTCCTCGGGGCGTATCTCCTTGGGTTCTTCTTCTTCTTCTATTGGTGCTGGTCCTCCCATGAATACTCTGGTCTTCTTGACTAAGTCGTCATTCTTCTCCAGTAGTGTCTTGATTTCCTCCTCATATCCATCGCGTGTAAACTTGAGTTCTTCCTCCAGCTCAATGATCCTAGTCTTCGCCTTCTTCAAGTCCATCATGTCCACGAACATCTGGTTTTCCTGGCGTCAGATGTGCTGGTTTAACTCCTGGATGAAAGCTGCAATGGATCTATCCTTCCTGGTGCTTATTACTTCCCATTGCTCGTCTCTGCGCCCACATATTTAGTAAATAGTATCCTTAAGCTCCCTGTTGTAAACTTCTCCAATGCGTCCCATGGTAATGTGGGCTGCCATGCTCTTGCCTAGACTCCAGGTGGGTACTTCGAAAGAAAACTCTATGGGTTTAGAAGTTGGCGAGAACGTCCTTCCTGGAACTTGTACATGAATCATCCAGCGCTCCTCTTCAGGTAAAGGGGCATTGTACGTCCCGGTGAAGCTTGGTATTCCAATGTTCAAGTACCTAGTGACTTCCTTCAAGTGGCATCCAAAAGGTGTGTCTTCATCCGGTTGTGCAAACTTGTTCTTCATCTCCGTCATCCTAAAGAGTAGAAAATGGAGAGGAGCCAGAAATGAGAAGAGAAGGGTGACCTAGGGTTTATCTTAGTGGTCGTGTCCTACACTCAACGTGTTCTCTGATACCATCTTGTAGGGACCCGACCTCAGATGGTCAAGTCTCTGTGATTCAGTGTCATCCCTGGATCGGTAATGCTGACACACACAGTACTCGGAGTATTTATAACAGAGTAGCAATCACACACTTATTACATCGAATGTCTCAAGAGAGAACTTATTACAGTAATATGGCTTAAGGCCATCTAATACGATAACAGCGGAAGGCTTGGAAGATAAAGTGAGTCCATCAACTCCAACGGCATAGCTGAGCTGCACGGCAACGACCTAACGAACCTTACTCCTCGTCTGAAAAGTCTGCAACATAATACGTTGCAGCCCGAAAACGGGTCAGCACATGGAATATGCTGGCAAAGTAACACAGTAGAGCAAGAACAGAATAATGCTATCACTACATGCATATTTGGCTGGTGGAAAGCTCTATGGTTACAGTTTTGCGAAAAGCCAATTTTTTCCCTACAACAAAGGATTAGATTTTAATTTAACTATCATGGTGGTTGAACAACATTGAGAAGGTTCCTCCAACTCAATCGCAATTAAAGTGATTAACAACCCAACAATATTAGTTAAACATGATGAGATACTTGTGATAACCCAAGTACTATATACTCAAGAATTGTCCATAACCGGGGACACGGCTAACCATGATTAGATTGTACACTCTGCAGAGGTTTGCGCACTTTTCCCCACAAGACTCTATTGCCTCCGCTGGATTTCTCTCACTACAGGGTGTTTGAGAAACGGATGACCGAGACACAGTCTTTCAGAAACATTAACTCTCTACTCCGGACAGACCATACCAAACCTACATCCCACTACCTGCGGATCTACCTCTTCAAGAGCTTCACGTAACTTACTCAACTATGCTAGAGCCCATAATAGGTTGTGGCTGCACACAGAATTTTCTAGCATGAATCATCTCAGTTCCCTTTGAGCCTGGGTGGCGGTCCATAGGAAGATCACACGGGTACTCCGGGATTTCCAAAAAATACAGGCAACACTGGGTACTCCAGGTGCCTCAATCCACCCAGTTGTTTGATTAAGTTGCCACCTTAAGTTGAACCGTTAATTTAACAAACTCACATCTGTCATGGATTTCACTCAAACCCAAACAACGTCTACGAGCATAGCATAGCATAATAATATAAGCAACGCGTAGAGTAACTCCCAAGGGTTTGAATGTAACGGGGCAATAGGTTCTACCTCATCAACTACTTCCCAACCCACAAGTTAATGACATCCTAATCATGCAATGTTTGAGGATTGGAACTAATGCATAAAAACTGGGTGATAAAGGGGTATGATCAAAGTGTTACTTGCCTTGCTGACGATCTGCGAAACCTAGGGACTCGTAGTAGCACGCTTCACACTCCGGGTGCTCTCTCGCAAGCAAACAATAGCATACATAAGTAACAAGCAACGATGCACAAGAAAAACTCAAATAAAAGAGGGTTGACCAGAAGTTTCAACTTAAGAACTCCGGTTCGCAAAAAGAATCAAATCAAACGGAGCAACGAAACTCAAACGGCGAAAGAGAGAAGCTTCGTTTACTAATCTGAAACTAGGTCAAATTTTACAGTAGCAAAAACTTTTTTAAGTTGGTTAAACAGAAAGAGGGTTTCGGGACGAAACTCTAGGCGCTTGAATCGCCTGATTCCGACTAACGAGCGAAAAGATAAACAGAAACTAAGATCGGATCAGAAATCGCGATCAGAAAAATCGCGGAATAAATCCAACAAAAGAAAACTCACGAACAGACTAACGAACGAGCGTTCGTTAGCTGTAACTAACGGGCGAAAACCATTCATTAAAATGAACGTACGAACGAATGTCCGCTAACTAGAAGAACCGAGAAAAACCAGCGAATCCGGAAAAAAAGGGATCTAGGGTTTTAAAAAAACGAATGATTTTAAAAAAAAAACCTACGGCCGAGTCCGGTGGCTACCTCCGGCGAGGGCTCCGGCGGGGCGGGTTGCGGGCGGCAGGGCGACGGCGCTCGGCGGTGGCGGCAAGCGGCGGCGACGGCGCTCGGCTGCGGCGGCGGCGGCAAGCGGCGGTGGCTGCGGTGGTGGTGTGGTGTTAGGGGCGGGGGTGGCGGCGTATATAAAGGGCAGGGAAGGCGGCGGTGGCAGCCTGCCTCGGCTGGGCCTTAGGCCCAGTCGGGCGTGGGAACCTTTTTTTTAAAATAATTTCGCCGACTGAAATAAAAATCCTAGAAAAATAAATAAAAACCTAAAAATGCCAAAATAAATTTTCACCGTCTAAATAAAATATTTAGAACGAGATGAACATTTTCTTGGCCCTAAAATGCAATTTTGAAAAACGTGCAATTTTTTCTAATGCAAACAAAATTGCAATAAAAATCCAAATAAAACAAATTTTTGATTTTAATATTTTTCCTCCAATATTTCAATTATCTTGGAGAAGTCATATTATCTCCTCTCATATATTTTAGTATGAAATATTTTTGGAGAGAAAATAATTAAAACCAAAATCCTCGTTTCAAAATTTGATAAAATCAAATTTGAAAACCGAGAAATCCCCAACTCTCTCCGAGGGTCCTTGAGTTGCTTAGGATTTTGAGGATCGCGAGACGAAATGCGAATAAAATATGATATGCATGGATGACTATGTATAACATTCCAAATTGAAAATTTGGGATGTTACACCTGGCCGCCCCTCTCTCTCTCCACTAAGGCCCATCTAGGCCCATTAGTTCCCCGGGGGGATCCGGTAGCCCTTCGGCACTCCGGTTTTATCCAAAACCACCTGGAACGCTTCTGGTGTCCGAATATAGCCGTCCAATATATCAATCTTTATGTCTCAACCATTTCAAGACTCCTCGTCATGTCTGTGATCACATCGGGGACTCCGAACCACCTTCGGTACATCAAAACACATAAACTCATAATACCAATTATCATCGAACATTAAGCATGCGGACCCTACGGGTTTGAGAACTACGTAGACATGAACGAGATTCATCTCTAGTCTATAACCAATAGCGGAACCTGGATGCTCATATTGCACTAGTACAGCGAGCTCCTAAACAAACGGTTTAAAACCCCTTTCCGCGATGGCATCTGGAACCGTCGCCAAGTGAGTGTGGGCGATATGAGGGTCCTTCCCACATGACCCAGAAACCGTCGGGGATATGCCCTCCTGCCACACACATTCGGCAAAATGAGGTCGTGTGCGACCGGCGAGCGCTCAAATACGGAAATCGTATAGTAGAGCTAAAAATACAATTATATGGCGAAATTGTTTCTGGTCGCAAGTACATCCCACACAGTCAGTCCCCGCTAAACGTTTCTCTTCATATGTACATCCCACATAGTTGCTCGAAGGAAAACATTTCCGTTCATAGGTACATCACACACATTTTTTCCCGTTAACTCGCTCGTGTTATTGAATATATCACACACGGTCCATGGAAGAAACTGTGTGGCAAAGGCTGTCCATCACACACAATTTTCATGTGGTAAATGTTTGCGCAAGGTGGCCTAACGCAAACAGTTTTCAAGAGAAAGTTGTGTTTGATTGTTCATTGATCCAACACGGTTTATTCCTAGAAACTGTGTGCGTTGCCTGAGGTATCGCCCATGGTATTTGTTTTAACAACCGTTTGCAATAGCAAAACCCAATTAGCAGGCTAATTCGCCACTAGCAGGCTAATTATCCGATTATTCATAATCCATTTATTAATCTAACTGACAGTTCATATTAAGCACGCAATATATTTCATTTTCATAATTGAAATACATCAGAGTACAACATCATATAGCTTCAGTGAAGGAAATATGCCCTAGAGGCAATAATAAAGTTATTATTTATTTCCTTATTTCATGATAAATGTTTATTATTCATGCTAGAATTGTATTAACCGGAAACATAATACATGTGTGAATACATAGACAAACAGAGTGTCACTAGTATGCCTCTACTTGACTAGCTCGTTAATCAAAGATGGTTAAGTTTCCTAACCATAGACATGAGTTGTCATTTGATTAACGGGATCACATCATTAGGAGAATGATGTGATTGACTTGACCCATTCCGTTAGCTTAGCACACGATCATTTAGTTTGTTGCTATTGCTTTCTTCATGACTTATACATGTTCCTATGACTATGAAATTATGCAACTCCCGTTTACCGGAGGAACACTTTGTGTGCTACCAAACGTCACAACATAACTGGGTGATTATAAAGGTGCTCTACAGGTGTCTCCGAAGGTACTTGTTGGGTTGGCGTATTTCGAGATTAGGATTTGTAACTCTGATTGTCGGAGAGGTATCTCTGGGCCCACTCGGTAATGCACATCACTATAAGCCTTGCAAGCATTGCAACTAATGAGTTAGTTGCGGGATGATGTATTACGGAACGAGTAAAGAGACTTGCCGGTAACGAGATTCAACTAGGTATTGAGATACCGACGATCGAATCTCGGGCAAGTAACATACCGATGACAAAGGGAACAACGTATGTTGTTATGCGGTTTGACCGATAAAGATCTTCGTAGAATATGTAGGAGCCAATATGAGCATCCAGGTTCCGCTATTGGTTATTGACCAGAGACGTGTCTCGGTCATGTCTACATAGTTCTCGAACCCATAGGGTCCGCACGCTTAAAGTTCGATGACAGTTATATTATGAGTTTATGTGTTTTGATGTACCGAAGGAGTTCGGAGTCCCGGATGAGATCAGGGACATGACGTGGAGTCTCGAAATGGTCGAGACGTAAAGATTGATATATTGGACGACTATATTCGGACATCAGAAAGGTTCTGAGTGATTCAGGTATTTTCGGGAGTACCGGGGAGTTACGGGAATTCGTATTGGGCCTTAATGGGCCATACGGGAAAGGAGAGAAAGGCCTCAAAGGGTGGCCGCACCCCTCCCCATGGGCTGGTCCGAATTGGACTAGGGAGGGGGGCGCCCCCTTCCTTCCTTCTCCTTTTCCCTTCCCTTTCCTTCTCTCCTACTCCTACTACTTGGAAGGGATCCTAGTTCTACTAGGAAAGGGGGAATCCTACTCCCGGTGGGAGTAGGACTCCCCTAGGGCGCGCCATAGAGAGGGCCGGCCCCTCCCCTCCTCCACTCCTTATATACAGGGGCAGGGGGGCACCTCTAGACACACAAGTTGATCAGTTGATCTCTCTCAGCTGTGTGCGGTGCCCCCCTCCACCATATTCCACCTCGGTCATATCGTAGCGGTGCTTAGGCGAAGCCCTATGTCGGTAGCAACATCATCACCGTCACCATGCCGTCGTGCTGATGGAACTCTCCCATGAAGCTCTGCTGGATCGGAGTTCACGGGACGTCATCGAGCTAAACGTGTGCTGAATTCGGATGTGCCATGCGTTCGGTACTTGGATCGGTCGGATCGTGAAGACGTACGACTACATCAACCGTGTTGTGCTAACACTTCCGCCATCGTCTACAAGGGTACGTAGACAACACTCTCCCCTCTCGTTGCTATGCATCACCATGATCTTGCGTGTGCGTAGAATTTTTTTGAAATTACTATGTTCCCCAACAGTGGTATCAGAGCTAGGTTTTATGCGTTGATGTAATATGCACAAGTAGAACACAAGTGAGTTGTGGGCGATATAAGTCATACTGCTTACCAGCATGTCACACTTTGGTTCGGCGGTATTGTTGGATGAAGCGGCCCGGACCGACATTACGCGTACGCTTACGCGAGACTGGTTCTACCGACGTGCTTTGCACACAGGTGGCTGGCGGGTGTCAGTTTCTCCAACTTTAGGTGAACCGAGTGTGGCTACGCCTGGTCCTTGCGAAGGTTAAAACAGCACCAACTTGACAAACTATCATTGTGGTTTTGATGCGTAGGTAAGAACGGTTCTTGCTAAGCCCGTAGCAGCCACGTAAAACTTGCAGCAACAAAGTAGAGGACGTCTAACTTGTTTTTGCAGGGCATGTTGTGATATGATATGGTCAAGACGTGATGAGATATAAGTTGTTGTATGAGATGATCATGTTTTCTTGAAGTTATCGGCAACTGGCAAAAGCCTTATGGTTATCTCTCTATTGGATAAGATGCAAGCGCCAAATAATTGCTTTACTTTATCGCTATGCGATAGCAATAGTTGCAAGAGCAATAGTTGGCGAGACGACCATGTGACGACACATTGATATAGATCAAGATGATGGAGATCATGGTGTCATGCCGGTGACGATGGAGATCATGACGATACTTTGGAGATGGAGATCAAAGGCACAAGATGATGATGGCCATATCATGTCACATATTATGATTGCATGTGATGTTTATCTTTTATACATCTTATTTTGCTTAGTTCGGCGGTAGCTTTATAAGATAATCCTCACTAAATTATCAAGGTATAAGTGTTCTCCCTGAGTATGCACCGTTGCGAAAGTTCTTCGTGCTGAGACACCACGTGATGATCGGGTGTGATAGGCTCTACGTTCAAATACAACGGGTGCAAAATAGTTGCACACGCGGAATACTCAGGTTAAACTTGACGAGCCTAGCATATAACAGATATGCCCTCGGAACACAGAGACCGAAAGGTCGAGCATGAATCATATAGTAGATATGATCAACATAGTGATGTTCACCATTGAAACTACTCCATCTCACGTGATGATCGGACATGGTTTAGTTGATATGGATCACGTGATCACTTAGAAGATTAGAGGGATGTCTATCTAAGTGGGAGTTCTTAAGTAATATGATTAATTGAACTTTAATTTATCATGAACTTAGTCCTGGTAGTATTAGCATATCTATGTTGTAGATCAATAGCTCGCGATGTTGCTCCCAGTTTATTGTGTTCCTAGAGAAAAATTATGTTGAAAAATGTTAGTAGCAATGATGCGTATTGGATCCGTGATCTGAGGATTATCCTCATTGCTGCACAGAAGAATTATGTCTTTGATGCACCGCTAGGTGACAGACCTATTGCAGGAGTAGATGCAGACGTTATGAACATTTGGCTAGCTCAATATGATGACTACTTGATAGTTTAGTGCACCATGCTTAACAGCTTAGAATCGGGACTTCAAAGACGTTTTGAATGTCATGGACCATATGAGATGTTCCAGGAGTTGAAGTTAATATTTCAAGCAAATACCCGAGTTGAGAGATATGAAGTCTCCAACAAGTTCTATAGCTAAAAAGATGGAGGAGAATAGCTCAAGCAGTGAGCATGTGCTCAGATTGTCTGGGTACTACAATCGCTTGAATCAAGTGGGAGTTAATCTTCCAGATAAGATAATGATTGGCAGAATTATCTAGTCACCATCACCAAGTTAGTAGAACTTCATGATGAACTATGATATGCAAGGGATAACAGAAACGATTCCCAAGCTCTTCGTAATGCTGAAATCAACGAAGGTAGAAATCAAGAAAAATATCAAGTGTTGATGGTAGACAAGACCACTAGTTTCAAGAAAAGGGCAACTTCAAGAAGAACGGCAAGCAAGTTGCTGCTCAAGTGAAGAAGCCCAAGTCTGGTCCTAAGCCTGAGACTAAGTGCTTCTACTGCAAAGGGACTGGTCACGGGAAGCGGAACTGCCCCAAGTATTTGGCGGATAAGAAGGATGGCAAAGTGAACAAAGGTATATTTGATATATGGATTATTGATGTGTATCTTACTAGTGTTCGTAGCAACCCCCTGGTATTTAATACTGGTTCAGTTGCTAAGAGTAGTAACTCGAAACGGGAGTTGCAGAATGAACAGAGACAAGTTAAGGGTGAAGTGACGATGTGTGTTGGAAGTGGTTCCAAGATTGATATGATCATCATCGCACACTCCCTATATTTTCAGGATTAGTGTTGAACCTAAATAAGTGTTATTTGGTGTTTGCATTGAGCATGAATATGATTTGATCATGTTTATTGCAATACGGTTATTCATTTAAGTAAGAGAATAAATTGTTGTTCTGTTTACATATATGGCTACACACCCAATGAAAATGGTTCGTTGGATCTCGATCGTAGTGATACACATATTCATAATATTGAAACCAAAAGATGCAAAGTTAATAATGATAGTGCAATTTATTTGTGGCACTGCCGTTTAGGTCATATTGGTGTAAAGCGCATGAAGAAACTCCATGCTGATGGACTATTGGAATCACTTGATTATGAATCAGTTGATGCTTGCGAACCATGCCTCATGGGCAAGATGACTAAGACTCCGTTCTCCGGAACAATGGAGCAAGCAACAAATTTGTTGGAAATCATGCATACTGATGTATGTGGTCCGATGAATATTGAAGCTCGTGCAGGTATCATTATTTTCTGAGCTTCACAGATGATTTGAGCAGATATGAGTATATCTACTTGATGAAACACAAGTCTGAAACATTTGAAAAGTTCAAAGAATTTCAGAGTGAAGTGAAGAATCATCGTAACAAAATAAAAGTTTCTACGATATGATCACAGAAGTAAAATATTTGAGTTACGAGTTTGGCCTTCAGTTAAAACAATGTGAAATAGTTTCACTACTCACGCCACCTGGAACACCACAGTGTAATGGTGTGTCCGAACATCATAACCGTACTTTATTAGATATGGTGCGATCTATGATGTCTCTTACTGATCTACCACTATCGTTTTGGGGTTATGCATTAGAGACGGTTGCATTCACGTTAAATAGGGCACCATCTAAATCTGTTGAGATGACATCGTATGAACTATGGTTTGGCAAGAAACCTAAGCTGTCGTTTCTTAAAGTTTGAGGTTGCAATGCTTATGTGAAAAAGTTTCAACCTGATAAGCTCAAACCCAAATCGGAGAAGTGCGTCTTCATAGGATACCCAAAAGAAAACGTTGGGTACACCTTCTATCACAGATCCGAAGGCAAGATATTCATTGCTGAGAATGGATCCTTTCTAGAGAAGGAGTTTCTCTCGAAAGAAGTGAGTGGGAGGAAAGTAGAACTTGATGAGGTAACTATACCTGCTCCCTTATTGGAAAGTAGTTCATCACAGAAATCTGTTCCTGTGACTACTACACCAATTAGTGAGGAAGCTAATGATGATGATCATGTAACTTTAGATCAAGTTACTACCAAACCTCGTAGGTAAACCAGAGTGAGATCCGCACCAGAGTGGTATGGTAATCCTATTCTAGAGTTCATGTTACTTGACCATGACGAACCTACGAACTATGAGGAAGCGATGATGAGCCCAGATTCCACGAAATGGCTTGAGGCCATGAAATCTGAGATGAGATCCATGTATAAGAACAAAGTATGGACTTTGATTGACTTGCCCAAAGATCGGCGAGCCATTGAGATTAAATGGATCTTCAAGAGGAAGACGGATGTTGATAGTAGTGTTACTATCTACAAAGCTAGAATTGTCGCAAAAGGTTTTCGACAAGTTCAAGGTGTTGACTTCGATGAGAGTTTCTCACTCGTATCTATGCTTAAGTCTGTTCGAATCATGTTAGCAATTGCCACATTTTATGAAATCGGGCAAACGGATAAACAAAACTGCATTCCTTAATGGATTTATTAAAGAAGAGTTGTATATGATGCAACTAGAAGGTTTTGTCAATCCTAAAGGTGCTAACAAAATATGCAAGCTCCAGCAATCCATCTATGGACTGGTGCAAGCATCTCGGAGTTGGAATATACGCTTTGATAAGTTGATCAAAGCATATAGTTTTATACAGACTTGCGGTGAAGCCTATATTTACAAGAAAGTGAGTGGGAGCACTACAGCATTTCTGATAAGTATATGTGAATGACATATTGTTGATCGGAGATAATGTAGAATTATTCTACAAAGCATAAAGGAGTGTTTGAAAGGATTTTTTCAAAGAAAGACCTCGGTGAAGCTGCTTACATATTGAGCATCAAGATCTATAGAGATAGATCAAGACGCTTGATAAGTTTTTTCAATGAGTACATACCTTGACAAGTTTTTGAAATAGTTCAAAATGGAACAGTCAAAGAAAGAGTTCTTGCCTGTGTTACAAGGTGTGAGATTGAGTAAGACTCAAAGCCCGATCATGGCAGAAGATAGAAAGAGAATGAAAGTCATTCCCTATGCCTCAGCCATAGGTTCTATAAAGTATGGCATGCCGTGTACCAGACCTATTGTATACCCTGCCCTGAGTTTGGCAAGGGAATACAATAGTGATCTATGAGTAGATCACTGGACATTGGTCAAAATTATCCTGAGTGAAATAAGGATATGTTTCTCGATTATGGAGGTGACAAAAGGTTCGTCGTAAAGGGTTACGTCGATGCAAGTTTTGACACTAATCCAGATGACTCTAAGTCTCAATCTAGATACATATTGAAAGTGGGAGCAATTAGCTAGAGTAGCTCCGTGCAGAGCATTGTTGACATAGAAATTTGCAAAATACGTACGGGTCTGAATGTGGCAGACCCGTTGACTAAACTTCTCTCACAAGCAAAACATGATCACAGCTTAGTACTATTTGGGTGTTAATCACATAACGATGTGAACTAGATTATTGACTCTAGTAAACCCTTTTGTGTTGGTCACATGACGATGTGAACTATGGGTGTTAATCACATGGTGATGTGCACTATTGATGTTAAATCACATGGCGATGTGATCTAGATTATTGACTCTAGTGCAAGTGGGAGACTGAAGGAAATATGCCCTAGAGGCAATAATAAAGTTATTATTTATTTCCTTATTTCATGATAAATGTTTATTATTCATGCTAGAATTGTATTAACCGGAAACATAATACATGTGTGAATACATAGACAAACAGAGTGTCACTAGTATGCCTCTACTTGACTAGCTCGTTGATCAAAGATGGTTAAGTTTCCTAACCATAGACATGAGTTGTCATTTGATTAACGGGATCACATCATTAGGAGAATGATGTGATTGACTTGACCCATTCCGTTAGCTTAGCACACGATCGTTTAGTTTGTTGCTATTGCTTTCTTCATGACTTATACATGTTCCTATGACTGTGAGATTATGCAACTCCCATTTACCGGAGGAACACTTTATGTGCTACCAAACGTCACAACGTAACTAGGTGATTATAAAGGTGCTCTACAGGTGTCTCCGAAGGTACTTGTCGGGTTGGCGTATTTCGAGATTAGGATTTATAACTCCGATTGTCGGAGAGGTATCTCTGGGCCCACTCGGTAATGCACATCACTATAAGCCTTGCAAGCATTGCAACTAATGAGTTAGTTGTGAGATGATGTATTACGGAACGAGTAAAGAGACTTGCCGGTAACGAGATTGAACTAGGTATTGAGATACCACGATCGAATCTTGGGCAAGTAACATACCGATGACAAAGGGAACAACGTATGTTGTTATGTGGTTTGACCGATAAAGATCTTCGTAGAATATGTAGGAGCCAATATGAGCATCCAGGTTCTGCTATTGGTTATTGACCGAAGACGTGTCTCGGTCATGTCTACATAGTTCTCAAACCCGTAGGGTCCGCACGCTTAAAGTTCGATGACGGTTATATTATGAGTTTATGTGTTTTGATGTACCGAAGGAGTTCAGAGTCCCGGATGAAATCGGGGACATGACGAGGAGTCTTGAAATGGTCGAGACGTGAAGATCGATATATTGGACGACTATATTTGGACATCGGAAAGGTTCCGAGTGATTCGGGTATTTTCGGGAGTACCGGGGAGTTACGGGAATTCGTATTGGGCCTTAATGGGCCCATACGGGAAAGGAGAGAAAGGCCTCAAAGGGTGGCCGCACCCCTCCCCATGGGCTGGTCCGAATTGGACTAGGGAGGGGGGGCGCCCCCTTCCTTCCTTCTCCTTTTCCCTTCCCTTTCCTTCTCTCCTACTCCTACTACTTGGAAGGGATCCTAGTTCTACTAGGAAAGGGGGAATCCTACTCCCGGTGGGAGTAGGACTCCCCTAGGGCGCGCCATAGAGAGGGTCAGCCCCTCCCCTCCTCCACTCCTTTATATACAAGGGTAGGGGGGCACCTCTAGACACACAAGTTGATCAGTTGATCTCTCTCAGCCGTGTGCGGTGCCCCCCTCCACCATATTCCACCTCGGTCATATCGTAGCGGTGCTTAGGCGAAGCCCTGCATCGGTAGCAACATCATCACCGTCACCATGCCGTCGTGCTGACGGAACTCTCCCGTGAAGCTCTGCTGGATCGGAGTTCACGGGACGTCATCGAGCTGAACGTGTGCTGAACTCGGAGGTGTCGTGCGTTCGGTACTTGGATCGGTCGGATCATGAAGACGTACGACTACATCAAACGCGTTGTGCTAACGCTTCCGCTTTCGGTCTACAAGGGTACGTAGACAACACTCTCCCCTCTTGTTGCTATGCATCACCATGATCTTGCGTGTGCGTAGAATTTTTTTGAAATTACTACGTTCCCCAACATTCAACACTCAGCTACCCCATTACACAACTACACTAGGACCAAGTTTCACATGCAACATCTATAACCTTTTGAAATTAGCATCATAGACGGTACATAGATAGATGTATCTCATCTGGGAAACTGCTGAAGCAGAAGGCGAATATTGAGCCTTCATTGATGTTGAAGGTCTTTGTAACTTTGTTTGCATAATGAAAAAGGCAAGATCTTGTTGTTTTTTGTCGCTAATTTCTTTATCCTAACAATCTTTTTGAGTTTCTTGACTTGACTGACATTCATGGACAACTCATTTCCCCATATGCAAAAAGGGTCGAACAGTGGGTCAAAACCTCTGACAGCAGGACCTACATGTGCAAGACCAAATTGTTAAAAACCTAAATATTAGAATGGTTCCTACAATTGCACAATAATATGCTATTAGACAATGGACCATGCACGTGCTAACCTCGATTGTAAACCTCAGTGCTTCCCATTGTTTCTTTGCAACACATATAAGGTAGTTAGTCATCAGGTTAAGTAAGGGTTCGCATGCTATCAGTAAAAAATGTTGATGAAAAATAATCACATTGCAGATTTATCAGATTAATTCAAGCCGCAGGGAAAACCCATTTATCCAAACCAAGCATGATTAAGAACTAGGAAATATAGCACTTGTATATGTTTCTCATGTATTAAGTGCAGCCAAATTCGATTTATTCCTCACATGCACAACAATACAAAATTCTACCAACGACAATTGGACATCGCATTGCAGAATTGAACCACGCAGTTAACTAAACACCACAACAAATGAACCAAACATGAACTGAGCACCACATTGCACAAATATAACATTGAACCAAGCAGTTAAGTAAACACCACAACAAATGAACCAAACATTAACTGAGCACCACATTACACAATATAACATACTCCTAATAGAAGATCAGACAGTTAACCAAACAGTTAGCTATAGCCAATTGTAGCAATTGTATTTGATTCTCATGTATTTACTACAGCCAAATTCAATTTATTCCTCACATGGTATACAATAACAGAATGCACCCACAATTTTGTAAAGATAAATTCGATTTATTTATCACATGGAAGACAATACAAAATTGCAGCCTAAAGAATTGAACATCACATTTCCAGAATTGAACCAAATAGTTAACTGAAGATGACAACTAATTAACAAAACATTTAACAAGTGAGAACCACACTGCACGGCATATAGAACATATACACTAGAGCAACAGATTGCATGGTAAAATTAGATAGCACAATTCACTAGAATTTGTGAAGGAAAGGCAGGAGCAGCACACGCAACGGGTAAACCGAGCATGCATAACTGGCGTAGATAGCAAATGGCAAGGCGCTCCTTCAAGATCTGGGGGTCGGCACAAATGGCAGCCATCGCGACCTCATCCGCGCGTGCAGCCGTAATTTGCTTCTCCGCTGCCAAATGCTCCTTGAGGTCTTGGCTATACTGTGTGCACCATGGCTTAGGCCGGCGCTTATTTGGTGGAGGGGTCGGTGATTTGGGTGGAAGGTGTCGCGCTCGCGCCGGCGGTAGGGGCATGTGGGATGTGGAAGGAGGAGGAGGATGGGGGTCGGGTGTGGATTACCTGCCTAGATAAGCGAGGCCGAGGAGCATGAAGGAGGGTCGCCGGCAAGGAGGCGGTGGCGCTGCAAGCAAGGAGTGAAGGTTTCAACTTGGAAAGGAAGCTGAAAGAGGGTAAATGTGGCTTTTGGTAAGGGGGCGGGAAGGTAGATATTTCCGTGGAAGCCGAAAATTTGGAATCGCTTCAGCCAAGAAACTAGCGAGCAAAGTGTCATCGGACACGGTCCCTTATTCAGAACTAGCACGCTGTGGACTGTAGTTGACGCACCTTCTCTCGTAAGCCATGGGCGTACTATACACCGATGGTGCTCCAAGATATTTTGTGCTGCATCTCACATGGTTGGTGATAATAAACTGTGTGCGATCTACTTGATTTATCGTCTTGATCATTTGAATTACGTAATGGGGTCACAGCTACAAAGGATGGTGTTTGAATTGTTAGAACTTATATCTGCAGTGAACATGCAACTGTAGGTGTGTCGTCAAAAAAATTGGAATGATTCAGGGGTCGTTTGTACATTTTTATACATTAACTGGGTTTTCCAGGCATTTTATGCGCATAATTCAAATTTGAACTACATGCACATGCTCTAGTGCATATAAACTTATTAAAAAATCAAATATGTGTCCTTGGTTGCATGCTTAGGTCCCATGCAAAAAATGGGAATGAATTTCAAACACCCTGCCACCGTCACTCGGCCGCAAACATTGAGATGCCTGGTTTTTAAATTCTAGTAAATTCAAAACTCGTCCGAAATTCATGAAACTTTGCATGCTATCATTTAGCGGCATCAACATGTCGTGGTACAAATTTTGTCCCATTTGGGGCAGGTTTGGGTATAAGCTTCTCACAAACCAAAGCTTCTCACAACAAGCGTGATGGTTTCGGTAGGGAACGTCCCACCTTTGAGGACGAAACGATATCTGTTGCCTCTTATTGCTTTCAAAAAAATTCGAGTGTCAACATAGAACAATAGGAGTGTTGTGCGAATTTTTGTGATTTTTTGGGGTTCGTTTGGACATTTTTATGCATTAACTGAGTTTTCAATGCATTTATGTGCATAATTCAAATTTGAACTACATGGACATGCTCCAGTGCATATAAACTGGTTGAAAAATCAAATATGCGTCCTTGTGTGCATGCTTAGGTCCCATGCAAGAAATGGGAATAAATTTGAAACACCAGGGCACCGTTGATTGCCCGTAAAACATTGAGATGCCTGGTTTTTAAATTCTAGTAAATCCAAAACTCGTCTGAAATTCATGAAACTTGGCATGCTATCATGGAGCGACATCAACATGTTGTGGTACAAATTTTGTCCCATTTGGGGCAGGTTTGGGTTTATGCTTCTCACAAACCGGAGGTTTTCACGACAAGCATGATGGTTTTCGGTAGGGAACGTCCCACCTTTGGGGATGAAACGATATCCATTGCCTCTTATTGCTTTCAATTTTTTTTCTCGTGTCAACATAGAACAACAGGAGTGTTGTGTGAATTTTTGTGATTTTTCAGGGTTCGTTTGGACATTTTTATGCATTAACTGAGTTTTCAATGCATTTATGTGCATAATTCAAATTTGAACTACATGCACATGCTCCAGTGCATATAAATTGGTTGAAAAATCAAATCTGTGTCCTTGTGTGCATGCTTAGGTCCCATGCAAGAAATGGGAATGAATTTCAAACACCGGGGCACCGTTGAATGCCGGCAAAACATTGAGATGTCTGGTTTTTAAATTCTAGTAAATCCAAAACTCATCCGAAATTCATGAAACTTGGCATGCTATCATGGAGCGGCATCAACATGTCGTGGTACCAATTTTGTCCCATTTGGGGCAGGTTTGGGTATATGCTTCTCACAAACCGAAGCTTCTCACAACAAGCATGATGGTTTTCGGTAGGGAACGTCCCACCTTTGGGGACGAAACGATATCCATTGTCTCTTATTGCTTTCAATTTTTTTATCGTGTCAACAGTGAAACAACAGGAGTGTTGCGCGAATTTTTGTGATTTTTTTCGGGGTTCGTCTAGACATTTTTATGCATTAGCTGAGTTTCAATGCATTTTATGTGCATAATTCAAATTTGAACTACATGCACATGCTCCAGTGCATATAAATTGGTTGAAAAATCAAATATGTGTCCTTGGGTGCATGCTTAGGTCCCATGCAAGAAATGGGAATGAATTTCAAACACCGGGGCACCGTTGATTGCCGGCAAAACATTGAGATGCCTGGTTTTTAAATTCTAGTAAATCCAAAACTCTGTCTGAAATTCATGAAACTTGGCATGCTATCATGGAGCGGCATCAACATGCCGTGGTACAAATTTTGTCCCATTTGGGGCAGGTTTGGGTATATGCTTCTCACAAACCGAGCTTCTCACAACAAGCATGATGGTTTTCGGTAGGGAACGTCCCACCTTTGGGGACGAAACGATATCCATTGTCTCTTATTGCTTTCAATTTTTTTATCGTGTCAACAGTGAACAACAGGAGGTTGTGGGAATGTTTGTGATTTTTCGAGGTTCGTTTGGACATTTTTATGTATTAACTGAGTTTTCAATGCATTTATGTGCATAATTCAAATTTGAACTACATGCACGTGCTCCAGTGCTTATTAACTGGCTGAAAAATCAAATCTGTGTCCTTGTGTGCATGCTTAGGTCCCATGCAAGAAATGGGAATGAATTTGAAACACCAGGGCACCGTTGATTGCCGGCAAAACATTGAGATGCCTGGTTTTTAAATTCTAGTAAATCCAAAACTCGTCCGAAATTCATGAAACTTGGCATGCTATCATGTAGCGGCATCAACATGTCGTGGTACAAATTTTGTCCCATTTGGGGCAGGTTTGGGTATATGCTTCTCACAAACCGGAGCTTCTCACAACAAGCATGATGGTTTTCGGTAGGGAACGTCCCACCTTTGGGGACGAGACGATATCCATTGCCTCTTATTGCTTTCAATTTTTTTTCTCGTGTCAACATAGAACAACAAGAGTGTTGTGCGAATTTTCGTGATTTTTCAGGGTTCGTTTGGACATTTTTATGCATTAACTGAGTTTTCAATGCATTTATGTGCATAATTCAAATTTGAACTACATGCACGTGCTCCAGTGCATATAAACTGGCTGAAAAATCAAATTTGTGTCCTTGTGGGCATGCTTAGGTCCCATGCAAGAAATGGGAATGAATTTGAAACACCGGGGCACCATTGATTGCCGGCAAAACATTGAGATGCCTAGTTTTTAAATTCTAGTAAATCCAAAACTTGTCCGAAATTCATGAAACTTGGCATGCTATCATGGAGCGGCATCAACATGCCGTGGTACCAATTTTGTCCCATTTGGGGCAGGTTTGGGTATATGCTTCTCACAAACTGGAGCTTCTCACAACAAGCATGATGGTTTTCGGTAGGGAACGTCCCACCTTTGGGGACGAAACGATATCCATTGTCTCTTATTTCTTTTAAATTTTTTATCATGTCAACATAGAACAACAGGAGTGTTTCACGAATTTTTGTGATTTTTTGGGGTTCGTTTGGACATTTTTATGCATTACTGAGTTTTTAATGCATTTTATGTGCATAATTCAAATTCGAACTACATGCACATGCTCTAGTGCATATAAATTGGTTGAAAAATCAAATATGTGTCCTTGGGTGCATGCTTAGGTCCCATGCAAGATATGGGAATGAATTTTAAACACCGGGGCACCGTTGATTGCCGGCAAAACATTGAGATGCCTGGTTTTTAAATTCTAGTAAATCCAAAACTCATCTGAAATTCATGAAACTTGGCATGCTATCATGGAGCGGCATCAACATGTCGTGGTACAAATTTTGTCCCATTTGGGGCAGGTTTGGGTATATGCTTCTCACAAACCGGAGCTTCTCACGACAAGCATGATGGTTTTCGGTAGGGAACGTCCCACCTTTGGGGACAAAACGATATTCGTTGCCTCTTATTCCTTTCAAAAAAATTCGAGTGTCAACATAGAACAATAGGAGTGTTGTGGGAATTTTTGTGATTTTTCGGGGTTTGTTTGGACATTTTTATGCATTAACTGAGTTTTCATCCGGTAACAACCCTACATGTTGTTTGAGGCTAGGTCTCATTATCATCACGAGGGAGTCGTCGTAAACCGGCTCTCCTAGTTATGTCTAACCCTTAAGATTATTCTCTCCCCCTTTGGGGTGCCCTGCCCCTCCTTATATATGTTGAAGGGGCGGGTTACATGTAGAGTCCAACTCGGATTAAGACTTAAACTATTTTGACTTCTCTTCATGGGCTTCTTAACATCTTGGGCTTCTTAACATCTCGGGCTTGTTAACCCCAGGCGACTCTGTCTGCCGGGTTATGATTGCCTGCCAGGTTATGACTGTCTGTTGGGTTATGACTGTCTGCCGGGTTATGATCTGACTTAACACCTGTCGGGTTATCATCTGACTTAACACATGTCGGGTTATCATCTGACTTAACACCTGCCGGGTTATCATCTGACTTGACATCTTCCGGGTTATCATCTGACTTAACACATGTCGGGTTATCATCTGACTTAACACCTGCCGGGTTATCAAGTCCCAGCCGGGTTATAACTCCGGTCGGGTCATACCGCGGGGTATATCCCCGACATTAGCCCCCGGTTTAAGCTGGATTTATCCATGTTAAACTGATCCTGATCATCCTTAAATCCTTGTCATTTCCTTCTTCTAGAAAATCTGGGTCAATAGGCCAGCTTCATAATCAATTTTCTGACATTGGTTTGTCACAGAGAAAAATTGTGAAGAATAATTCATTTGATTCAGCTCCCAATGCCTAACAAAAATACTGGTCTTTGAAATACTCATCTGATCTTCAACCGGCTTAAGGATGTAGAACTTGCCGGTTTATCATTGCCAAAATTGTTGGTTTATAAATATTGATGACACCGGGTCATAACTGTTTGTTAACATCAGCTTTTGAAAATATACCTCTTATATGCCTATCACTTGTAGCCCCCAAGTCTTAAGAAGGTAACGTAGTAACAGCTTAAGAATTGCTTCAATATGAATGTCACAAGCTTGAAGAAATCCAGGTTGTTCATCTCAATCACTAACCAGAACTGAGTATTCCACATATGTAGCCCCCAAGTGCCGGGTTGTCATGCTTACAGCAACCTGGGACTTTGTAATTGCCTGATGCTCATAAAAACTTCAACCAGTGTAGCCCCCAAGGGCCGGGTCATTATGCAAATAATGAGCAGGGACTTTGAAAATATGATCATGTAGACTTTAACAACAACGTGTAGCCTCCAAGGGCCGGCTCAGTAAGATAATACTGAGCTGGGACTTTATATATACTTCATTGAAAATAACATCATATGATGTAACTCCCATCATGGTGCTTGAACCCACGTCCACAAGGTTAAGAGCTTTGTGCTTTACCAACTGAAGAGTGGACCCTTCAATATAATGGATTAAGACTTGTGTACCTTGAATTGTTGATAGGAGCAATTGGTAGCCCCCAAGGGCCGGCTCATTATAATGTGATGAGTCGGGTCTTCAATAAGGTGATCAAAAAATGACTTTGCATTAGCCCCCAAGTGCCATGGTGCATGCTGGCAATGACATGGGACTTGCACATTTGATGTAATTTCAATTTGAATAATGTAGCCCCCAAGTGCCGGGTCGTAAGCCTGCAACGTCTCGGGACTGTTCCTTCTATTGTGGAATAAATCATATCCATCTATAAAATAATATCCATTGTGCTAAAGCAACTTTGAAAACCTCAATCATAATACTGGTTATTGATAACCATAATAAAAATCTAGCCATGTCGGCTATTAAAGATTTGAATAATATACCCAATGATTTATAAGCGCATGATTCCAATGGCGCCATCCAAATATATACTGGCGACTTATAGTCAAAAGCCAGGCCGGGTTAATAAAAATAAGTAAATTATATTCATAAAGCATTATAAACTTCATCAAAATAAACCTAAAAATCAAGAGGGTATAAGCTTTGGTTCGAATACGACCAGAGCCCCCAAGTGATTATCCTGGTGGCCTTACGCCAATCAAGAGGTGTAGCTATGGTTCGAATATGACCAAGCCCCAAGTGATTATCCTGGTGGCCTTACGCCGATGAAGAGGTGTAGCTATGGTTCGAATATGACCAAGCCCCCAAGTGATTTCCCTGGTGGCCTTACTCCAATCAAGAGGTGTAGCTATGGTTCGAATACGACCAAGCCCCCAAGTGATTTCCCTGGTGGCCTTACGCCGATCAAGAGGTGTAGCTATGGTTCGAATACGACCAAGCCCCCAAGCGATTTCCCTGGTGGCCTTACGCCGGTCAAGAGGTGTAGCTATGGTTCGAATACGACCAAGCCCCAAGTGATATTGTGAGCTGTGCTCAAGGGGCACCTATGTTTGAGCTGTGCTTTTGCAACAGACTCTCTTTGATCCCTTAAATTTTTCCTAAGAACTCAAACTTGTGAGAGATTATTCTTTTGAACCAGAAATTCTTAAATCGGATATTGAGAGCTTCAAAGCTTTGTGGGAGACAGCTTTCCCTTGAGCCAGATTTTAAACCGGAATCCTTCTTTTTAAGCCGGAAATTTTCTGACGGCCTTCAAGTTTGCACAAATTTGGCGGTTTAGGGTCCTGCATTAGATAACTTTGCAAGCCGGAGTAATTGCTTTTTTAAAGAAAGCAATATATAATAAAAAATATATTGGATGGATTTCATCTGATATGCCAGGCTAGTAGTTATCCACCGCGGAGTTGATGATCACCATGGTGAAGCAGAAATCAATCATGGGTGAGTCCGCCGTAGGAGCAGACAGATGAGTCAGCCGCGATATTATAGGCCGGTGTGGACGGGCAAGTTGTCCTCCATGTTGTAAACCGGCGCGGACGCCTGAACTGGTCGTCTGTTCATCCGGATTAGGTAATGTGACACGGAGGAAAACGCCGTTGTAGAACGTTGCCAGTGTGTGCTTTATATCCGCAGTATAACGATAATTTTATCTGTATATAAGAACACCAATAGGGCAGTGTAATGGTGCTCAGAGAAATAAAAATGTACTGATAAAATATATAGAACAGATAGCACCTGGTATTTTTTTGTCGGATGACGGATGATCTTTGCATGGTCTAGAGTTTAACTGGGATACACTGAGGTTCAACAGCAGCGTAAATGTGCTAGTCTGGTCTGATATCTGATGAATCAGTAGTGTTGATCTCTCCATCACGTGATCTCTTTAACTCTTTGAAGGAATTTAATATTCTATTTGTTTCAGATTGTAATGCTCATAGTCTCCAATGCGTGCGCTGGTACTGGAACTTGGACGAAAAAAACTCCAACTCTCCTCTGACCGGGATGACCAGAGTATACTTCCAGTATACCCCACCTCAACTCTCGATTCCCGTTTCTACCAAGCCGGTCTGGCACGTAACCGCGCTGGTGGATGTGAACCGCAACAGCGGCTGTAGGAGCAGTGCGGGTGGCGCAAGGCCGGCGTGGGGAGGTAGTGGCAACGGAGTTTGAGCAGCGGAGATAACCCGGAAGGCGGTTTGAAGCTTAGGTGAGCGTGAGGCCGGGGTGCGGGTGCGAACCGACGGGCGCTCGAAGTGGAATCCGACCAGAGGAAACGCGAGCGTTGGAGGATGAGGTGTGATGGCGATTCAGATGGGAGGCGACGGTGGCCACTGCAACATCTAGTTCAAGGGTAAAACGAGGCGGCGCCGGTGACCCACGGCAACAAGGCGGCTCTCGCAGCAGGGGGAGACCATACGAGGCCCAGCCGGAGACGGGGCAACTCAAGCCAGGCGCAGTAGCAGAGAGGCACCCGCGAGGCGAGCTCGCATCCATCCCCACTTTCTGGGTCGTGGCCAGCTTGGATGAATCCACGCCCAAGTCATGCTTGTATCCACTTCCGGGTCGTGGTTGGCGAGTCATCGACGGTGACACAAACAGAGGAGGAGGAAGTGAGGCGCGACTGTAGCCACCGGCGGGTGGGGCGTTCAGCCACGGGGAAGTGGCTCGGCGAGTCAGCAGGTAGAGCTATGGTAGATGTGAGCACGGCGACTTGGTCGCGGCTGTACTCCGGCGATTTGTTGGGGTGACGGCTTTTGAGCAGCTCCGCGGCTCAGCACAGCACGATGTGCCGTGAAGCGGTGCTCAGTGTGATTCAATGCAGTGGCGGTTCAGAGTAGAGGCGCGGGCACTCGGCAATGGAGGCGAGGACCGTGGCTATGGCGGGTCGAAGCCGCGGTCTAGGGGCGAGGTGGACCAGCGGGTCGGCAATGGCGACGCAGAGGAGCGCTAAAATCGGGCGACTCACGAGGGAGCGGCAAGGCGGGTTACGC
Source organism: Triticum urartu (assembly GCF_003073215.2). NCBI lineage: Eukaryota > Viridiplantae > Streptophyta > Magnoliopsida > Poales > Poaceae > Triticum > Triticum urartu. The sequence goes on along the minus strand of NC_053023.1, from coordinate 588,715,842 downwards.
CGCAGTGGCAGTTTGAAGACAAACGCGGCGGCTCGGGGTGCGACAGCAACGGCTCGGGGACATGCTCCGGCAGCGAGGCGGCAAAGGCAGCAATGCAACCATGGCGGCAGCGACTTGGAATAGCTGCAGATGCGGTCAATGGCTATTGGCAATTTGGTCTGGCCGCGACAGCAACTGTGACAAAGCGGCGATTGGCTTGAAGTCAGAAGCCGGCGAACCATGTTAGCGACTTGACCGGTACAGCGGGGCCGCGGCAGGCTGCAGAGAGAGCAGCTTGGGGGTGGCGATTCAGCGATAGCTGGTCATGTGGTGAATCGGCAGCGGGCGCAGGGCGGCTCTTAGCGCGGTCGTGGCAACTCGGCGACACCAGCCCGAGGCCACGACGGCGGATTGAAACAACCAAGTCGGAAGCTGGTTCGTGGTAGGAGGTGGTTTGGAGGTAGCCAAGTGGGGCCGAGCCGGCTTGAAGCGAGGCGACAGCGGCCAGTCGGTGCGCGGCCGAGGTGACGCAAAGTGAGTCAACCGTGGTGGTTTGTTCGAATCAGAGCCAACCAGTGGATGGGGCGGCCAGAGAACCACGAGTGACGACGGCGGGACCGTGGGCCTCGAGGGGTGGACGGTGGAGGAGTCCGGTTTACTGTCTTATCCGTTTCTAGGTCGTAGACTTGTAGTTGCGCCTGTAGCGTATAATAGCAACTCGTGGTAAAAGACAAAACTTGGACCATCCATCGTGGCAGCGGCATAGACTCGACGGTTTGTGCCAGCGCATCCGACGCTATTTTAATCTCTTTTGATCTCTGCAGAACCTGTGGTCAGCAGATTGGGCGGACCTTGTAATATCTCGGGAGCAGTAGCTGTTCCGGTTTATTGAAAAACAGGTGGCCTTCTTGAGACTTGAGCCAGCGGCAGGGGAACTCGGCGAATCCGACCGTGCAGCAGATCAACTCCTTGTCAATCTCAGACTCAACGTAGAATCGGTTTCGGCGGATCGCCTCATCATGCTTAGCGGCGCAGACGATGGAACCCTAACCTCTTGATTTCAAAACCTCTCGTGTTGTAAACTCCAAAGTTAATCATGATTTTGACCATCAAACCATCTTTTTCTTATCTGACCAATCACGAGCTTCTCGATCCCTGAAAAGTGATCCCTCCAAGAACTCAACACCACCGTACGCGTGCCCCACGCTGTCATGGAATTGTCATGGCAGATGTCCTAGTGTGAGGACTTAGTCATGAGGCCAACACATCTATGTGGTAGCTTGAGAGGGGTTGAGTGGAATCAAGAGACGCAACACAAGACAAGGATTTAGACAGCTTCGGGCCCCGGGAAACATCATTCGGTAACAACCCTACATGCTGTTTGAGACTAGGTCTCATTATCATCACGAGGGAGTCGCCGTAAACCGGCTCTCCTAGTTATGTCTAACCCTTAAGATTATTATCTCCTCCTTTGGGGTGCCTTGCCCTTCCTTATATATGTTGAAGGGGCGGGTTACATGTAGAGTCCAACTCGGATCAAGACTTAAACTATTTTGACTTCTCTTTATGGGATTCTTAACATCTTGGGCTTCTTAACGTCTCGGGCTTGTTAACCCCAAGAGACTCCGTCTGCCAGGTTATGATTGTCTGCTAGGTTATGACTGTCTGCTGGGTTATGACTGTCTGCCGGTTTATGACTGTCTGTTGGGTTATGATCTGACTTAACACCTGTCGGGTTATCATCTGACTTAACACCTGCTAGATTATCATCTGACTTAACACCTGTCGGGTTATCATCTGACTTAACACCTACCGAGTTATCATCTGACTTAACATCTGTCGGGTTATCATCTAACTTAACATCTGTCAGGTTATCATCTGACTTAACACCTGTCGGGTTATCATCTGACTTAACACCTGCCGGGTGATCAAGTCCAACCGGGTTATAACTCCGGTTGGGTCATACCATGGGGTGTATTCCCGACATGTGTCGAGCAGGATTTCTGCAACTCTTGATCACAAATGATTTAGATAGAACACATGTATGCAAAGTGAGAGCAACGCAGGATTTGTGCATCCCTTCAACACAAACGGTTGTTCTGGATGACCCGTGTGCAACCACATATAAACAATTTGGTAAGATTTGCATCTGTCATATTGGGTATGTTGCCATTTGTCAAACTGAAAAGATTTACATTTGTTGATCTAGTAATGTTGCCATTTGTCAATCCTTGTAACACTACGATTTGTCAAAATATGCAGCTAGAAATCATTAGCACTATGTAATTTTTGCAACTAAAATTCAGTAATTAAGCATAGATTTCATTCATACATTAAGCAGTCGTTCTTAATTTATACAAACAGTTCAACTCGACAACTGAACCGACCAAACTTCTCCCCAATTGTTGCCAACCACGTACTAAAATAGCTAGTTCAACTATATATATGCTAGCTAATTTTAAGTACGTTGTACAGTTCGACCACACATCTATAGTCAGATGAACTGAACAAAATAGCCCCTAAATACTACTATTACCACAGAAGGGCTTTGTGCTACTTCCGGCAGCCTCTCCTCTGCCGAGCGCGCTCAGTAAGAGGCAGAGGAGGAGGAGGAGGAGCCTATCGACGAGCTGGACAAATGCAATACGGTGCCTGCCGCTGCTGCACGTTCAGCGATGCTCGCCAGCTCGAACACTCACTGTCGCTCCAAACGATCCTTCTCGAAGCGGCCGGACTGCTCGCAGATCTCCTGATTCCTCGCCTCTGCGTTGGCGTGTGCTGCAGGCACGGCTGTGGTAAGGCTCTTTGCATGCTCTACGAGGCGCTCCTCCTCTTCCCGCAGGAACTCGATGTAGCGCGCAAGGTCGCTGACGCACGTGCGGGCCTCCACCTCCGCCCCCTCCTTCGGGCGGCGATGGCAGAGCGGGTGATGATCCCGGGCGGTCGACGGTGGGCTGGCGGCCACGGCGGCCGATGATGGGGTGGCGGCCACGACCACCATCTCCCGCCTTCGGGCCGCGGTGGCGGAGCAGGTGATGGCCACGGTGGCCGACAGTGGGGTGGCGGCCACGACGGCCACCTCCCGCCTTCGGGCCGCGGCGGTGGAGCGGGAGATGGCCTTGGCTTTCGACGGTGGTGTGGCGGCAACGGCGGCCGGCAACAGCTGCCGACGGGCAGCGGCGGTGGAGCGTGTGGTGGGTGTTCCGCGCACACCCAACAGGGACACCACGCGCACTACACTACGCCGGGGACTGCACCGCCGCCATAGTGTAGCCTCCCAGCTGGAGCTGTCCTCTGATGACGGTGGAGTGGCTGAGCGACGACGACGGACCGGTGCCATTGACGATTGTGGAAGAAGCAAACGAGATAAGCTACATGGAGGGAGGGGAAAATGCGACGCATGACTCGCCGGCTGTGAGGGTTTTTATAGCAGGCCGATAAGCATTGTAATTTTGGGGGATTTCACCGAGTCGGCAGGAAGCTTGCGCGGGAACCTGCAAGGTTGTGTCAGAACAGGCTCACCGACGATTCATTCGCGCCACCGTTCGGCCAAAAGAACGCCCTCGCGCGCTGCGCAAGCTTGCGTTGTAAGTCGTCTGCGGCAGCGGGGTGACAAGACGTGCGAGAGGAGGACGAGAGGACACATACACATACAGTTAATAAAAAAATGCTTGTGATTTAATTACCTACTATACTCCCGTCGTGATTTATAAGTAGGATTTATTAACTAATAAAATACGAATGCATGTCGCCATAGATTATATCATTGGAGTCGTATTTGAACATAGTTTCCAGCTATACAATTTTTGTAACATGCATTAACACTTTTTTGGTTAAATTTAAGGTTATACACCAGCAAGCGTTTGCCCGCAACACACATGACTTATTCCATCACAAACAGCTCTAATGGATCAACTGTCTGCCACGTATCACACACGCAACTCTAATCTGATTCGTGCTTGATGTCTCCGACATCGCTCAATAGTTCGTCTTATTTGCCACGTATCACTGTGACGTCCTGTGCTCGCGTCCCTCGGCAAGCTCTGCTCGCCGTTAGGCGGCACGGTGCGCTCGGTCGCGTCCGTTGGCGCGCTCTGCTCGCGTCCATCGGTGCGCTCGGCTTGTGGACAGATTTTCCTTGAGGCGACCACGGAGCGCTCTGCTCGCGTCCCTCCGCGCGCGCTCTGCCAGCAGTCGGGCGTGCGCACGATCACGTCGGGGGTCCCATATGCATGCGGTTGCGTCACGCACGTTGCCACACGATGCAGTTACATGCGTCACGATGGAGTTACGCGCTGCAAATTAGAACTGCCATCAGGGCCTGCCGATATTCCTGGCCGTCCGGCTTCCCCTTTAATTCCCGCGGCCATTATAACCTTAGCCTCTTCAACCTTTCGATCGCGCCCCATAACACAACAAGCACACCCACGATGACACATAGAGAGGGGATGTCCGGCGGTGCTCAAATGGAGTTCGGCGAGCATAGAGTGGAGACCCACAAGAGGGAGACGGATCTCTTGGTTGTGTACACCATCGACCTGGCCATGGTGGGCGACTACATCAACAGCGTTGAGCAGTTGCTTGCTGGAGACAAGTACAAGGTGGTCGACATCGACCTCCAGTATACCGCCGGTCGTCCCGGCATAGATCAGAAGGTTGTCGTCGCCCAGTTGTGCGTGCGCCATCATGTCCTCATCTACCACTACTGCATGGCCACAAATCCTTGCGACCGTATCAACAGGTTTGTCAACAACACCGACTACAAGTTCGCCATGGTGGATACCAAAGACGATGTAAAAGCGCTCAATGTTACAGGCTTGGCCTGCAAGAACCTTGTCGAAATCCGTGACCACTATAGGGTCTGGGGCAGCACGAAGCAGGACTCCCTGGTCGAACTCGCTTCGGCCATCATCGACCCCTACTACGAAAAGATGAAGCAGGACGCCCAGAGAAGAAGTCACGTATCCTGGCACAAGGCCTGGATGCGGCAACTGGATGAACCTCACCTCAGGTTCGCGCCCAAGAGCGTGTACACATGCTACGAGATGCACAAGTGGATCGTTGACATGAGGAAATGCCTCATTACCCAAATCGACGAGTCCGGATCGAGCCACAAGAAGAGCAAGCGTCACAAGAAGTAGATGATGATCACATGATTGTTTATGCCAGTTAATCATGCATGTAATATATAGTTTACTTTATTGGTGTGTGGAAATGTCATGTGTGTAGTAGCCACCTATGTAATTATGCATGTAATAGTTTACTTTGGTGTGTGCAAATGCCATGGTTGTAGTAGCCACCTATGTAAGTGGATGTTTAATTTGGTTATGCAAGCATGGCCTTATAAGTGTGTGTATATATATGTTGTTGTTCTGTATGTAATACCATCGCACAACACACATGTCTTATTAGCAGCGACCGTCTGTGTTCTTATCGGTCTTCAGACACATTTCCGATTACAGACCTATTTGCCGCGTATCACACACATCTTGTTAAGTTGAACCGTTTCTGTTCTCATGTCTCAACGCAAACAGTTCATCCGAGTGAACCGCCTGCCGTATATCGCACACACCTTTGATCTGGCTGACCGTTTCTTTTATGTTGCCTAATCACAAACAGTTTATCCGAGTGAACCGTATGTTGTGTATCGCACACGCCTCCATCTGGCTGCCCGTTTCTTTTGTTCCTCCTCATTGCAAACAGTTCATTGAACTGAACCATATGCCCTTCATCGCACACGCAACTAAAACCTGAACTGTGTTTGATGCATCCGTCATCGCAAACGTTTTACACATTTCTGAAGGTTTTCATACAGCACCGTTTGCGATTATGGCACCGCACACAGTTTCTCGAAGGGTCTCTGATTGTAGTGTCGCGTTAGCTGCATCCGGCAGTAGTGTTGGTTCCTACATATTCTACGAAGAGCTTTATCGGTCAAACCGCATAACAACATACGTTGTTCCCTTTATCATCGGTATGTTACTTGCCCGAGATTCGATCGTCGGTATCTCAATACCTAGTTCAATCTCGTTACCGACAAGTCTCTTTACTCGTTTCTGTAATGCTACATCCCGTAACTAACTCATTAGTTACATTGCTTGCAAGGCTTATAGTGATGTGCATTACCGAGAGGGCCTAGATATACCTCTCCGATACACGGAGTGACAAATCCTAATCTCGATCTATGCCAACTCAACAAACACCATCGGAGACACCTGTAGAGCATCTTTATAGTCACCCAGTTACGTCTGTGACGTTTGATAGCACACTAAGTGTTCCTCCGGTATTCGGGAGTTGCATAATCTCATAGTCATAGGAACATGTATAAGTTATGGAGAAAGCAATAGCAACAAACTAAACAACTATCATGCTAAGCTAATGGATGGGTCAAGTCAATCACATCATTCTCTAATGATGTGATCCCATTTATCAAATGGCAACTCTTTGTCCATGGTTAGGAAACTTAACCATCTTTGATCAACGAGCTAGTCAAGTAGAGGCATACTAGTGACATCTGTTTGTCTATGTATTCACACATGTACTAAGTTTTCGGTTAATACAATTCTAGCATGAATAATAAACATTTATCATGATATAAGGAAATATAAATAACAACTTTATTATTGGCCTCTAGGGCATATTTACTTCAGTTACTATTGTTGTTGTCACTACTATCAAAACTATCAAACTACTTTGCTACCGATCACTTTGCTGCAGATAATTAATCTCCATGTGTGGTTGAATTGACAACTCAGCTGCTGATACCTTCAAATATTCTTTGGCTCCCCTTGTGTCGAATCTATAAATTTGGGTTGAATACTCTACCCTCGAAAACTATTGTGATCCCCTATACTTGTGGGTTATCACTCTGATACCAATTGAAAGTGCTAGTTATCGACTAGAGGGGGGTGAATAGGCAATTTTTATGGAAGTCTTCAAAACACGAGGTCTTTGAAGACAAACAGTAGAAATAAACCTATTGATATGCGGCGGAAGGTAGACTACACTAGATAAGCCATAGTCAAGTAATCAATGAAGTGAAAGCACGAAGACTATCAACAGCTGGGTAGTATGGATCAGGATGGAAGACGGTATGAAGCCAATAGTAAATAGTCTTCACTCAGAGCAGGCAATGACTTCACAAAGACAAACTGTAAAGTAAAGGAAAGTGAAAGATAGAACCAGTTGCTTGGTGAAGACAAGGATTTGATAGACCAGTTCCAGTTGATGTGACAACTGTAGTCTGGTTAGAGAGGCTGAGATTTAACTCAGAAAACCACGTCTTCACCTTATTCCCCTTGATCTAAGGACACACAGTCCTCGCCCAATCACTCTGGTAAGTCTTCAAGGTAGACTTCCAAACCTTCACAGACTTTATTCACTAGCGATCCACAATAGCTCTTGGATGCTCAGAACGCGACGCCTAACCGGCTAGAGGATTCACCGTCCTCAGGTGTAACACGTCTTCAGGTCACGTGGACAGAAAGACTTCAGTGACGCCTAACACTCTTTGGCTCTGGGTGTTTTGGGCTTTGTCCTCGCAAGGATTTCTCTCTCAAATGCTTTGGAGGTGGGTTGCTCTCAAACGACAAAAGTTGTGCACTAACTCCGAGCAGCCACCAATTTATGGTGTAGGGGGTGGGATATTTATAGCCAGAAGGCAACCCGACCTGATTTGTCTGAAATGACCCTAGGTCACCGAGGAACCGGCACGTGTCCAACGGTCGGATTTCAAACACATGCGGCAACTTGACTTGGGCTATAAGTAAAGCTGACTCATCCAGCTCTGGATAAGATTTTCTCTCATTGTCTTCGTTTGAAGACATAGGATTTTGGTTGGGCATCACATCAGTCACTCTGACTTTGTTCACTTGGACCCCGCTTAACAGTACGGTGGTTCCTATGACTCAACAAAGAAGAAAAGGAAACTACGAAACAACTATGTCTTCGCACTCCATAGTCTTCACATGAATGTCTTCTCATGTCACAATCTTCATCGTGAATGTCTTCACGAACCACCATTGTCCTCACACATTTGTAGGAGTCATCTCTGGTAGGTAAACCGAATCAATAAGGGACTACTACACGTGTTATCCTGCAATTCTCACAAACACATTAGTCCCTCAACCAAGTTTGTCGTCAATACTCCAAAACCAACTAGGGGTGGCACTAGATGCACTTACAACCACTTTCGAATACACTTGACCAAATCTGAGAAGAAGCTCTCTTCATTCCCCCACACCAAATTGAACATTTCTTGATGAATTCCTGAGAGCGTTGAGAGAGGTTTCGACCAAGCATAGATCCACTCATCTGATCTATATTGACCAAAGTAATTAGTGATTTGAGCAAATTCTAAGCTTTCCTCTTTGTTGTTGTTGCTCTTGGGGGTTGCAGACTCCTTGGTGGTAGGAGTTCTCAGTGAGGAATCAAGTTTGTGATTTACCCTGTGAGTTTGTGAAGGTTTGGAGGCCGCCTCAAGGTCTATCACTAGTGGTTATTGTCTTCGTGGTGTTGGTGGAGCCTTTGTGGCTCCTCTCACCTCTCTAAGTCAGTTATCGGTTCAACTATAGGCCGACATGTCATACCACTAAAAGAATAGCATTGGAGAGGCTAAAATAAATACTGGAATATGCGAGCACCTGCGTCAAGTATAGGATTTGAACTTCAGTAGGCTGGTTCCACCACAAAAATCTAACCATCCAAACTAGGCTTAGTTCAAAAATTAAAATTAGAATAATACCCCCTCCGTCCTATAATGTAAGACGTTTTTTGACACTTCACTATGGGAAGGAGGGAGTATCTTCTTTTTTTGAGGAATAATGATAGTTGTTCTTTAAAAGAAATTTCAGAGACAATTCAAATCTAGCCTACTAATAACTTTTTTTGATGTGTAATCCAGCCTACCAACTTTTTGAGGGGTATCCAGCCTACTAACCATAGAGTAGGAACAAAATCTTTATAAAGTGTATGTGGATGCATGCTTCATGGAAGATGGAAGCGGAGCTACAACGCCCGTTCTTGAAAATCACTGGGGTGAGGCTCTTACTCGGTCAACAACTATTTTTACGCATGCGGCTGATGCCGCTGCAGCAGAAGCTTTTGGCGTCGAAGAATGGTACGGAGCTAGCGGACCAGTGGGGATGCTCAAATGTGATCTTTGAATCTGATTGTCTTGAGATTATCCAGGCATGCAAGGGGTAAGTTGATATTCGGAGTCCTTATTCTGCTACTCTGAACGAGTGTTTTCATTTAGTTCAAAGTATTGGTTAAGTCTTGCACTCTCACTGTCCAAGGAAAGGGAACAAGGTGGCACACAAGCCGCTAGAAGTTCCTATGATTTTTTTAGGCATGAGTTCCTATGATTCTTATTTTGTAATTCTTTGGAATGGTGATCCTCCGCAGATTATCCTAGAACTTGGTAGTGATGTAACATTATGGGAAACGTTTTACGCCGGGGCGCCGGCCGAGTTTTTGGCCGGTTGCTCGCGACACGCGACCTGACTCGTGGTCCCGCACCGCTCCCTTTCGCACCACATCTTTTCCCCACCTTATCCTCAGCCGCACCACACCGCTATCTTTTCCCCACCTTATCCTGAGCCACACCAACATCTATCTTCATCAAAACCCTCTCACCATGGAAGCCCTCTCAAGCTCTCTCTCTCTCTCTCCTCTCTCTCTCCTTTCATTCCTCCTATAGCCATGAGAGAACTAGTTTGTTGCTGCTCCGCCGTGCATCCCCCCCACGCCTGCCCCATCGCGTGCTTGGCTGGAACCGGCCAGCCTAGTGCCTGGCAACGAAAATTATTGTTGATAAAGCTTCAACCTCTGGCTGGATTTTTTGCTGGAACCACTGGTTGGGGATGTTACAAGCAGGGGTTTTTTGCAGCAACTATGTTCTTTTTTTGCTGGAACCGCTCCTAATTTTTGCTACCATCTTGTTTTGATTTTGCTGGAAGCAGTCTAAAAATTGCTACCACGGTCTTTCGATTTTGCTGGAACCGGTAATTTTTTCTGCTTCAACCAAATACTGGAGATTTTTGTTGGTAAAGCTTCAACCTCCGGTTGGATTTTTGCTGGAACCGCTTTTGATTTTTGCTGGATCCAGCATTTTTGATTTTGCTGCATATGCCAGGATCTGGGGCGGCGACGGATGGCGGCTGCTATGTGTTTTGCTGCATAGTTTTTTTTGTTGGAACCAACAATCAATTTTGTTACAACCAGCTGCAGCGGAGCTGGAACCGGCAATATTTATTTTGTTTGTGACCTTTGGTGAGGGCACATTTTGCTGGAACCGTGATATATTTTTGCTGGGACGATTTTTGGTTTTTGCTACTACCAGCGAAACCCCTTTTTTGTTGTTGAAGCTCTTTTTGATGAACACAGTGGTGGAAGCCGGTTTCGGTGGTGAGCTGAGACGGCAACGGCGGGGGCTGCTGCAACCACGACGCCCACATGTTGGAACCAGCCGACGAAGAGCTACAAATGGCAGAAGCTGAATCTTCGCGGGTAACTGTGCTGCAATCCCGTCGGCTGCACGACGAGAGGCGTCAGGCCGACAGTGCGGTGGCGCATGCAGTGGTGCTGCAACGGGAGGACAAGGCGAGGCGGTGGCGCACACGGCCGTGCTGCAACCGGAAGACGAGGCGAGGCGGTTGGTGCGGGCGCCACGTTCTCGCCCTCTCCCTTTTTTCCCGTGCGGGGGGTTGACGAAGGAGGGGAAAGGGGATTGATCTGACTTTTTTTTAGAGAAGAAAGAGGATTGTTCTGACGGGTATGCATGTACAGATCGAACGGCCCTAGGCAGACCGGCCGAAAGTTTCGGCCGGCGCGCCGGCGCCTATCACTGGCCTAACATTATTTGATTTGATTTTCCGCAAATAAAAACATTATTTGATTTGATTGAATAAAGTGTGCCACAAGTTCAAAAAAAAACTACAGAGCAGGAAATGCCCTCGTAACAAACAAAACAAAACTACAGAGCAGGAAAAGGTACCAGGCCTGCCAAAGACTCAGGGCACCACGAGCCCGTGACCCCTCGGCCCCAGTAGTCAGACCCAACGGGAAGGGTGCGCACCGCATAGGGAAGCGCGCGACCAGAAAACCCTCCCGACCATTACTCCTGGCTGCTGCTCGCGCGCCCCGACATCTCCCAAAACCCCACACCACTTCCTCCCCTGCCTCTCGGCCTCTGTCTCTCCGACTCGCGGGCCGGAGAGGCCGCAAAACCCTAGCTCCGCTCCGGCGCCGCGCCGTCGCGATGCAGCGGCTGCTGGCGAGCTCGGTCGTGGCCGCCGCGCCGCGGTGGCTCCCCGTTGCCGACTCGATCCTCCGGCGCCGCCGCCCGCGCCGTTCCCCGCTCCCCATCCTGTGAGCTTCCTCACTCCTTGCCGCGAATATTTTGTGGCATGTGGGGTTCTGTTGATTTTTTCTGTTGGTATGAATATTGGTGGAGCATGGGGCACCGGCATTGGTGTGGCACCCGCGGGGGATAGGTTTTATTATTATTTATTTTTAACTCCGTGGACATTTTAAACGCATGCCGTGTCTGGATAAACCTATTTGAAATCCGTCAAAACCAACTTCATCGACGTTTCTACCATATACTAGTGTTAACAAGATAATGCGGAAACAGCATCTGTGTCCAGGCCAGGACCATCGGCTCAGGACTTGCATTTAAAAATTGGATTACAAAATTGCTCATACATGAGTTGATTAAGCTCTATTCCGAAGTTCCTATATAGGTAGCCTATTCGTATTAAGAACTCAAGTTCAAATGCTGAAATTTTAATAGCCAACAGAAGATCATTGGCAGAGGATGCTGCCATGATTTTTCACTAAATGCACACAGATATGCAACTGGCAGTGTTTGCTGCATCGCGCCACAAGCTTAGTTATTGGGGATGAAACCAGTGAGCACCTAGTGTTGGCGAGCGAAGTAATGCTGAACATATATGTCCTGGAAAAACCAGTCATGTTAAGATAAAACAATTCTGTGATATCACTCAGCAATACAAGTAATGTCACCGATATGAGCTGGCTCAATTTCAGCTGAGCAAAACCTTGAAGGATACACGGAACGACGTGATCAAAGAATTTGTTGCATATAAATTATTGCACTATGTACATGCACTTATTTTCGCTGAAGATTGAAGTGCTTTGATGTGCCTTTTGATCAAAGTTGATAATAATCTGGCGTATTTAGAGTTTTAGATTGCTTTCTTAATCTTGATGACTGTCTCTACTCCAGGTTATTCAACAGGTCTTGGTCCAAACCAAAGAAGGTTTCACGGAGCATTTCGATGGTGTCTAGTAAGGTGAACAAACATGGGAATCTCTGCAACGAAGGCATGCTGTCTCATATTATCTGGTGGAAAGAGGTGCTTGCAAACATTTGGCTTCTCTGGTTCTGAGGTGTTCTTCACTTCCATGTGTCGACGCTGATGCCTCTATTTTGTCACTCTCGTTTTCTTATTTATTGTTTCCAGAGAATGGAGAGCTGCAGGAAGCCATCATCTGTCCAATTGACTCAGAGACTCGTGTATTCGAACATATTAGGGTTGGATCCAACTTTAAGGAATGGAAGGTGAATCAGATGCTTGACACATCCTGAACATAATTATGCAATGGTCATATCTCATATGGTCAAACAAATTGTTATTGTTTTTTTTAAATACACCTTGTTTTAAGTGGTTAACATGATATTTATACTGCGTCCCAACTCCTGTGTGGATTGCTCCGTCCTTTTGGTTCTCTTATTTGTCTTACAGTTTGCATGTTTTTATCTTTACCTTGTTATCGTAGACATTTAACAGAAATCATGGTGGAATATTTGTCTCAAAAAGACAAACCTATCTAGCCTGCCCTGAGAAGTTTGCTGTGATTTTGTATCATCTGTAGCTAGTAGTTAGTACCTTCCTTGCAGGGATGGCTTTCTCTTGCTTATATCAATCTTTTCCCGGTGAAATCAGATCCGTTTTCATGCTATTTGCTTTGTCATGTTGATAAGTTTCCATGATCCTTTGCAGCTTAAAGGATGGAACCCTGAACATGGAGATGTTACAATTCAAATCGAAGTTTCCTCGCGAGGTCCTACTTTGCAGAGTATGCTACTACTCTATCCTAATAAATCCGTATGCTCGATCATCTATTGGGACAAAATGAGAAATATGGAACTATGTTGGGCCACCTTTCCTCATCGGCTACTTTTTGGGTGAATTGGTTTGTGCATGAAATCAGTATGATATCCTGGTTGAAAGGTCCTGCGGTGTATACGTGGCTGCTACTGTTAAGAAAAATAATTGCGACCATTACAAGTCCCTGTCTTAGTCCTGGACGCCTGGTTCATAGACGTGTGGGAAGATGTTGAAGTATATTGAGTATCATTTTTCAATAGCTTAAGATTTTTGGTGGTCTGTTTAGTTTATGAAACTCAATACCTCTAACTCTAATCCATATAGTTACGCATGAAGGGAAAACAAAGCTAAAAGTTATCAAAACCCTATGCTTATATCTTGAGATCTCTTTTTTTTTACATCCTTATGTCTTAAGATCTAGTTTTTTACATCCTTATATCTTGAGATCTCTATGACATTTACATGTGATGATGTGCTTTGTACATTTCTTATAAATCTTTGATATGTCACATGCCTGTAATGGATGCTTAGTTTGTAAGGAGTGATGCATAAAAGATAAAGATCCTAGTTGTTTCTCTAGTTTCATAATCCACACCGGACACTGATTTAACCGGGAATACGGGAATTGGTGCCTGTGCCAGCCTGGTTTTGTTCAAGAACTGTCACACATGTGTACCAACCTTAACTGGCCACAACATGGTCTAAATCTGGCTTCACACAAAATTGCGTGCTAGTTGGACGAACACTCTTGCTTGGGCGAAAAATGTTCCGCATGCTCTTGGATTCTGAACCTAGAATTTCTTCAAGTTATCATGCTGACCACTGCACATGTGTGACTTTCCTCCTTTGGAGGTAAAATATGCCTACATAACCTAGACTTATTTCCATTATACCACAAGCTCAACTGTTTTATTATATTTTGCTAAACCATCAGTTGGGTCTTTGAACTTGCGCTTTGAGTTTGAAAACCACCGAGTCACTGGGTCGATCACTGGTCTGGTTTAAGACTATGCAGGTTTCATTAAATGCCCCTATCTAGACTCCCACTTAGCCAACTGGATTCACTTTCACCATGTTATGAAAAATAATGCTCATATATTTTGTATTTTCTCTATTATATTCTGATTCTCCTCCCCAGACCAAGTTGGATACTCACCTAAGCCCGCCTCTTGTTCAGGTAGGAGATTTCTACGAAGCCATTGGATTTGATGCCTGCATTCTTGTAGAGCATGCAGGCTTAAATCCTTTTGGAGGCTTGCGTTCTGACAGTATTCCAAAAGCTGGATGTCCCATCATGGTATGCTGTTAAATAAAATTGTTTATGCTATTTACTTAGTACTATATGCTTAGATGACCATCACTACTGAGCTGCTTAGAGAATCATCAAATTCTTGCATCAGTATCACAGTATGTAAACAAAGTATCATGAAGGAATCAGAGAATATGAAACATTGTATTTCTACAGTTAGCAGATGTTACATTTTACTTAGATTTATGAAGAGACAGCACATAGGTATTAATCTATTTGACATTTACGGGTGCTACTTTTGCGTGCATGATTTAAGTTTTAGCCTAATAATCAGCATCCCGTAGGATATCTTATTTCGCCTTTTTTTCCCAGCTAAATATGATGAAAATAGACAACTTATTATCTAAATCCTTCACTGGCATCTCATCGTTCTCAAAATTTTCATGCTCCTCAATATGTCTCATATCTCATCTAAGCAAACATGCTGTATCTATAGTTACCCCTCAAGCTAAGAGATATGAAGAAATTTGAATTTGATGTGGTTAAATATTCAATTCATAGGTTAATGTTTTCTTGAGTACGCATGTCACATGAGCAAGTAGCTTTGCAAAATTTGCGAGTATAGTTCTTATTTAATTCAGATGTTAATGTTCTCTTGCAAATAGTATGGCATGAACAATTTCCTTTGCAGAATTTGCGGCAAACATTGGATGATTTGACTCGGTGTGGTTATTCTGTGGTATGGTTTCAACTCATTGCTTATTTGCTTGATACATTGTATTGATAGAATTAAGTTGTACTCCCTCCGTCCGAAAAAGCTTGTCCCTCAAATGGATGTATCTAGCACCAAGTTAGTGCTAGATACATCCATTTGAGGAACAAGCTTGGGACAAGTTTTTCCAGACGGAGGGAGTATGCTGTTATATAGAAATATGCATGTAACTCCGAGGTCTAAAACCAATGTTCAACATATTGGACAAGCCACAAGTTCAGTGAACCACAGGAAATGACATTTGGGAGCTGTATTGAGTAGTGGGTCTGGCTGAATCTCGTCGAACACTGGCATCAACCTTAAATGGTGTAAAAATTGAATGCCCATAATACAGATGAATGATGCTATTAGTTTTTACTGATCTTGCATCCCTGAACTGATCATCAGGCTGGACTGAAGTTTCTGGTCACATGAGCAACACGGGCCTTTTGTACTCCCTCTGATCTATATTACTTGTCGCTGACTTAGTACAACTTTACATGAATTGCTCACATGATACTGCATCAAGTAAGAATGTCTTTTCCTGCTCTTTCTATTTACCGCGGGGATTTGATCGACAATGTTGGTCAAGTGTGTGTAATGTAGCACTTACATTTTGCTCTTTTATGATCAAGACCATGCTTTGTGAACTATAGCAATAAGTTGAATATTTTCACCATTCAAATACCTATCACTTTAGGCATGCGTGATGCATTTAACTACTCAATTTCCTGGCGCTAACCTTTTAGTGACGTTACACATTATTGTTGTCTTCTATTTTTGCCCTGCAGTGCATAGTTGAGGAAATTCAAGGCCCAACTCAAGCCCGTGCTCGGAAAGGTCGATTTATTTCTGGGTAATTGCATAATGATGTAATCGATTTGAGAACTTCCGCTTATAACTTGGTTCCTCCGTCTGGGTTTATTGGGTCTCCTCATATTTTATGTCAAACTTTGACCCTCTATACGACTAACAAAATATGATTTATATGCTACAAACATTATATCATTGGGTTATTATCCGAAAGGGGATGCACACATATTTTTTTGGCATATAACTTGTATTTTGTCAGTTATTAAATTTATGGTCAAAATTTGACTCTAAATACAAGGAGGTCCAATAAACCTGGATGGAGGGAGTATTTAATAGTGAACTGTTGATGTTTGTGAACTTTACTATTTTAATATGTTGATGTATTATTCTGTGCATTTATTAACGGCTCAACTTCAAAAGTCTTGCATTGTATTCCGTGCATTTATTCATGGCTCATCATAATTACATTGTTCGTCGTAACTTCTTTGACATTTGATGTTGCAAACATGTATGTGCTGTTTTCTAATTTAGTGATGTAGTAGTGTTTATCTCCCTTGAGTCTGTTTCTTGTTGCATCACCCGTCGTTTTGTACAATATTGTTTCTACTTGAATAGGTTTCTTTTTGGGATTGTACTGCGGTTGGGATGGGGTCTAATAGCAGGAACTAGCATGTTACATTTGATGGCTTGCAATTACTTCAGTTGATTATTTTAACTTCTATCTTTTGTTACAGCCATGCACATCCTGGTAGTCCTTATGTATTTGGGCTTGCTGAAGTAGACCATGATCTTGAGTTTCCTGACCCAATGCCGGTAGTTGGTACGTTATACTTCCATAACTCTAGATAACTATATTGTCTTGCTTTTCTTTTCCGCTGTAAATAGACCGCCATTAAACTCGCGATATGTTTGTTTCCTAAAATTTCATGTGCAGCTCAGTGTGCTTTACGTTGAGAGTTAGATCTGCATGGAGTTTCATTGGTGAACGGTCAAGTAAATTAGCTGATATGAATTTTGAACATTGTCTTAGTTATTACCCTTAAATCTTGAAATGATACTCTTCCAGTTGTATTATATATAAGGTTTTACGTTTGTACTAGACGAGAGCTCGGGTAGCAGTTATGATGTAGAAACCTGCAACATTCAAGGTGCTATGTGCTGTGAGCTATTACTGCATTTGCCCAGAAATGTAAAGGACAGACCCAGTGCTAGAACCTCCCACACCAGGTGGGGTCTGGGGAAGGATTATCCGAGGCAAGCCTTACCCCCCTGCACAGTGCAATGCAGAGAGGCTGCGTCGAATCCAGGACCTCTTGTCACAAGTCCTTCATCTGCCCAGAAATATAAGGCACATAATTATGCATGCACTCAACATTTTAAAACTAGTACGTGTATATGGATTGAGCATGCGACAATTATTGTGTCGTCTTGCAATTTTTTCATGTTAATAATTGCATTTTACTATTCTTAACTTTTGCATTTCCTGGCTATTAATTAATGAATTCCATAAGACACTCTGCTCTAGTTCCAGCATGGAAGTATTGCACATTCTGATGTTCTTATTTATCAGGGATTTCACGCTCCGCGAAAGGCTATTGCTTGATTTCTGTGCTAGAAACCATGAAAACTTATTCAGCTGAGGAGGGCCTAACAGAGGAAGCCGTAGTCACTAAGCTGCGTATATGCCGTTATCATCATTTATACCTTCACAGTTCTCTGAGGAATAATTCTTCAGGTTTGTATTTATGAATTGCTTCTACCATAACTTTATGTGTTTGATCCTGGCATGACTTCTCGGGAACCTGGAAACCAGAAAGTTCTATCTTATGTTGTTATCATTATCATCTGTTTATTTTATAATGTATCACAGCTAAGATTTTGACACTAACACTTTTTTCTCGAACACGCACCAAAATAATTTTGTATTAGAAACCGAAACATCTAAACAAGCCTACAAAAGAAAGGCAAACAAAACAAACAAAAACTAGGCTAAGGTGAGCTAAACTTGGCTGCGTTCAGATTTTTTTCTTGAGAAAACACAAAGAGACTTGCGTTTCTTTCCATTGAAAATAGAGTTTATGTTACAATCCTCCTAGGAGGTACAGGGGTGGTGGTGAATGCAGGAAATTAATGTACATCCCAGGTCTGGGGCATGGTGTCTCGAAGGCCAGCAGCACCCGCCTTGGCCCAGAGCGGCCCCTCATCCTTGATCTTCGCAACAAGGTACCCGCCGTGGGTTGGGCTCCCTCGAAGACACATTCATTGCGGTGTTTCCAGATCATCCATGGGGTCAGCAAGGCCATGGAGGCTGTTAGCCATGCTAAGCTCACGTCATAGGCTAGTGTAGTTTTCTTCCTAAAATAAACATTGCATGGCTGCTGATGTGACACTTCCATGCAGCATGCACGTAGTAGATGGGGACGTGCTGTACGCACGAGCTCCCTCCTGTTCTTTCTGTTATTGTTAACCCGGTCAGCGTGGCACGCTTGTGCATCTGGAGGTCGTGGGATGGTGCAGCCAATCCGGATCACAGCGAGCTGACCGGGGTGGTTAGTCGTTTCAGTTTTGTAACAGAAGAAGAGATAATCTCTCTCTCTCTCTCTCTCTGCCCCGAGGCCCTTGCGCATGGGCTGCGGGGTGCACTGTTTAGCAGCGTGCCACCATTCCATGATGGAAGATTCATTGTTTGGCGGCGCGCAAGGCATGCAAAGCCAGGCAATAATTTCATGCCAAACCTGTCGAGAGAATGGACAGCGGAGTAGCAGGTGGTTCATCTTCTCAGTGCTCTGGCAGCAAGGCAGGCATCAGGTGTGGTGTTACAGTCCTCGGCGTGCCAGGCGGTCGGTGGTCCAACATCTGTCCTGATCGGCGAGCCAGTGCAAAGGAGGCATGAGGTGTGGTGTTGCAGTCCTCGGCGTGCCAGGCGGTCGGTGGTCCAACATCTGTCCTGATTGGCGAGCCAGTGAAAGAAACGTACCCGAGGGGGCGCCCCGTTCTTCCAAACAAATTTCTAAGACTCACTATGGATTGAACCCTGGAAGGTGGCCTTGTAGCAGGACTTTGCAGAGTAGGATCCGCCCGTAGTCCATTTCCAGAGGAGTCGATCAGGCTCCGTGGTCAGGGTAATGCGCTCGACAGCGTGCCAGAGCCGTATATACTGGCCGATCCCGTGGACGCCCAGCGTGCCCTCGATGTCACGAGCCCAAGCGTTAGCCTGGAGCCCATCAGAAACAGTCCGCATCTTCCTCCTGCGTTTGGAGATGCAGCTGCGGCACGATCTTGCTGATGGAGCTGCCGTCGATCATTGGTCATCCCAGAAAAGGGCCATAGAGGTACAGGCGAAGAACAGGGCACGCTCATCCGTGGAGAACTGCAGGTCCAGGTTACTCCATGCCCTGTTTTGGTCGGTGTGGCTGAACCACAGCCATCGTAGGCGTAGCGCCAGCCCGGTGCGCTCCAGGTCGGGGATGCCGAGGTCTCCCAGTTCGATTGGATGGCAAGTCCGGCGCCAGTTGACATGGCAGTTGCCGCCATTGGCAGCCTCGCGCCCAGCCCACAAGACCCCTCGTTCAATCTTCTCTAGCTGCTTGATTGTTTTCTTGGGTGGTGCGAAGACCAGCAGCTGGTGCATTGGGATCGCGCAGAGGACAGATTTTAGATCGATTTTTACCATTCAGATACTCCCTCCGTTTTTATTTACTCTGCATATTAGGTTTGACTGAAGTCAAACTTTGTAAAGTTTGACCAAGATTATAGAAAAAAATATAAACATTTAACATACGAAATCTATATGATGTGAAAATACATTCAATAATGAATCTAATGGTATTGATTTGTTATTGTATATGTTAATATTTTTGTTTATAAGCTTTGTCAAAGTTTACAAAGCTTGACTTTGACCAAAGCTAATACGCGGACTAAATAAAAACGGAGGGAGTACATTGGTACTGCCAATGTCTTGGCAATTAACTATTTATGGAGAATGTTTAACAGTATCTCCATCTTCCTCCATTAGCTTGATCGTGGCTTGACCCTTCTGTTTGGGCATTTGCTCCTTTTCAACATTTATCAAAACATTGATGTTTGTTATAAATGTTGCAACCCAAGATGTCCCTACTCCCTACTGTGATTTTAACACAAGAAACTCTATGATAACATTAACAACAACATTGTTTGTGGAGGCATAGTTGTGTTATTAGGATGAGAGAATTGTGATGTTAATGTACCTTGAGTTTTCTAATCTACCTGTTCATGTAATATATTACATGTCATTTGCTCATGGTGTAGGGACATCACGCTGGGGAGAATTTGGCGAGGGAGGGCTCTTGTGGGGAGAGTGCAACGGAAAGTCTTTTGACTGGTTTGATGGCTCTCCTATTGACGAACTTTTATGCAAGGTCTATATCTTTTTGTTGATATGCATCGTTGGAAGAATGATCATCGTTCATTTTGTCTGCACAGTCCATATTTTGTTATCAATTGTTGTTATTGTGCCATAAGCTGTTCTATGTTCTTCTCAATAAGGTTTGGATATTGTTTCATAATTCTTACAACTAAAAGCTTTCTTTTGTCAAGGTAAGGGAAATATATGGCCTGGATGAGAAAACTACTTTTCGCAACGTCACTATCTCGTTGGAAGGGAGGCCTCAACCTTTATATCTTGGAACTGCTACTCAAATTGGTATGCAGAAGCGTATTCACTATTATTTTGATCTTTCTAAAGACCTTTCGAAAGTGTGGGAATCTTATTTCTGAAATCCATGTGCTAACATAGGAGTGATACCAACTGAGGGGATCCCCAGTTTACCAAAAATGCTACTCCCTCCAAATTGTGCCGGGCTTCCATCAATGTAAGTGTTGTTATTTGTTAGATTAACATCACAAAAATGCTTGTGGCACCCAGCTAAAATGATATGTTTTAGGCCTTGATCTTGTTATTTTGTATGTTTGTTGGGCCATCATTAGTTAATTAATTCTACTTATGCAACGATTTCTTCCCATGCTAGTCATCTTGGTAACTCAGCAAACAGTTGAGTGACCTTTGTGACCTTGTATTCCTATATTGGTTCTGAAATTTCAGTGGTATACAATTTGCCTAAAATATGGGTTATGTGACAAAAGAATGATATCATCAACTCATATGTAAAAACATGCTCAAGTAATATCACTTTTTGTGTCATACAGCCAACAACTTTATTGGGTTTAATAGTTGGTCAACCTTAAATCTTGCATGCATGGACGCCTTACATGAAGAAACATAAACAACAACAACAACAACAAAGCCTTTAGTCCCAAACAAGCTGGGGTAGGCTAGAGGTGAAACCCATAAGATCTCGTGACTGTTAGGAATATGCAACTTGTATTCCCATGAGGCCATAGGCCGATATATATATACATGTATAGGTGTGGAACATATGCAGGAAACCCCTTATACAACGGGATAAATACAAAGGGGTACATGACTTATATTATAACTCTAACACCCCCCCTCAAACTCATGGTGGATGAACAACACTGAGTTTGGAGAGATAAAAGCCATGTTGTGCTCTAGTCTGAGACTTCGTCAGGAAATCCGCCAACTGTAACTCGGAAGGCACATACTGAAGAGCAATAACCTTATCCTGCACAGCAGCGCGCACATAGAACGCATCAACACCAATATGCTTGGTGAGCTCATGCTTCACAGGATCGCGTGCAATGCTGATAGCACCTGTACTGTCAAATAAAAGTAGAGTTGGTGTAGTGACAGAAACACCAAAATCCTGAAGTAACCACTGTAACCAAGTCACCTCTGCCGTCAAAAGAGCCATTGCTCGCAACTCAGCCTCGGCACTCGAACGGGAAACTGCAAGCTGTTTCTTCGTCTTCCAGGCAATGAGAGAACCACCAAGAAAAACACAGTAAGCAGAAAGTGAACGGCGATCGGAAGGATCACTAGCCCACGTAGCATCCGAATAGGCCTGGAGCTGTAAAGAACTGGAGCGAGGAAAGAATAGACGGTGAGAGATCGTGCCTCGAAGATATTGAAGAACACGAAGGAGATGACTATAGTGAACCGAGGTGGGGGCAGAGACAAACTGACTCAGAATATGAACCGGATAAGAGATGTCCGGACGAGTGACAGCTAGATAGACAAGACTGCCAACAAGATGACGATAACGTGTCGGATCAGGGAGAGGATCACCATCAGTAGCACGGAGGTGAACATTGAGCTCCATAGGAGTCTCAACAACGCGCTCGTCAGTAAGAGCAGCACGAGCAAGAAGATCCTGGATATACTTTTCCTGGGAGATAAAAAAGCCATCAGAGGTAGAAGAGACTTCAATCCCAAGAAAGTAGCGAAGAGGTCCAAGATCAGACATTAGAAACTGCTCACTAAGACGGGCCTTTACAAAGGCAATATACTCGGGGTCATCCCCCGTGATGATCATGTCATCAACATAAAGAAGAAGAAGAGTCCGTCCACGAGGAGAAAGGTGAATAAACAATGCTGGATCATGAGCACTGGCTAAAAAACCAGCAGCAGTGATCACAGAGGCAAAGCGCTCAAACCAGGCGCGGGGGGCTTGCTTAAGGCCATAGAGAGCGACGAAGACGACATACCATGCCATCAGGAACAGAATACCCAGGTGGTGGCTGCATGTACACCTCACGCAGCTCACCATTAAGAAAGGCATTCTTAACATCAAGCTGAGAGATAGACCAGTGGCGTGCAGAGGCAACGGCAAGAAGTGTACGAACAGTGGTCATATGAGCCACAGGAGCAAAAGTCTCGTCATAATCACGACCATGCTCCTGCTGAAAACCACGAGCCACAAGACGAGCTTTGTGACGCTCAAGAGAACCATCGGAGCGAGTCTTAACCTTGTAGACCCACTTACAAGTGATCGGACGGACTCCGGGAGGAAGAGAAACAAGATCCCAGGTACCAGTGCGTTCAAGAGCAGCAATCTCCTCTGCCATCGCAAACTGCCATTCAGGATGAACAACAGCCTGACGGTAAGAAGTCGGCTCAAGAACAGCAGCACCAGCGGTGGGAAATCCAAAGCGATCAACAGGCGGACGAGGACGAGAACGCAAGCCATAAGTAGGCTGAGAGGAAGATGACGACCCATCCACAGAGGCATCAACTGGTCGTGGACGACGAGTGTAATGCTGAGGAAAAGATGGAATAATAGAAGGAGGAATCGGCAAGGTAGAATCAGGAGGTGGCGACGAAGAAGTCACCGGAGATGAAGGTGTAGAATCCGGTGACAGGCTGGGAGAGGAAACCGGGGAGGAAGTCACCGGAGATGAAGGTGGAGAACCCGGTGACATGCGAGGCGAGGAGACCGGGGATGATGGTGGCTGCAAATTAACTAGATGTGGAGAAGGAGAGGAAGTGGAACGAAGAGGTACAGTCTCGGCGGGAGTGATAGGTGAGTCAGGAAAAGTGAGGAAAGAGATATCCTGTACTGAAAAAGTCGAGGAAGATGGGCGTGGGTAGAAGGGACGAGACTCTTCAAAAGTCACATCTCGAGAGATACGCATCCGACGACCAATAGGATCCCAACAACGATAGCCCTTATGCTCATCACTGTAGCCTAAGAAGACACACTCAACAGACTGAGCGGTCAGTTTGGTGCGTTCGCGAGGGGCAAGAACATAGCAAACACAACCAAACGAGCGAAGCATCGAATAATCGGGAGAACGATCAAAAAGTCGCTCGAAAGGAACACCACCCTGTAGAGCAGCGGAAGGCTGTATATTGATAAGATAGGTGGATGTGGAGACGGCCTCAGCCCAAAAATGAGGCGGGAGAGAGGCAGCAGTCATCAATGCACGAGCCGTCTCAAGAAGATGTCGATGCTTTCGCTCAGCCACACCATTCCGAGCATGAGCACCAGGACAAGAGAATTGAGAGAGAGTCCCGTGCTCAGCAAGAACACCACGCAACATCTTAGAGATATACTCGCCAGCGGAGTCAGCACGAAAAACACGAATGGGTGAAGAGAACTGAGTATGAACCATGGCAGCAAAACGCTTATAAATAGACAACACCTCAGAATGAGAAGTCATGAAATAAAGCCATGTGTAACGAGAGAAATCATCTATGAAAATAATATAGTATTTATGACCACCTTTCGAAGCAAAAGGGGCCGGACCCCATACATCAGAATGGACTAAATCGAAAGGACGCTTAGACACTGACTCACTATGTGAATATGGTAACTGAATCTGCTTGCCAAGATGACAACCCTGACACTCTAAAGAGACATCTCCTGAGACAGACCCCAGAAGGCCTCGACGAACTAAAGAAGACAACCGAGAACCACACAGATGACCAAGTCGATGATGCCACTGCTAGAAGGAACCAGTGACGGAGGCGACAGAAGCGGAAGAACTGGCGATGGTGGTGGCAGCAGAAGGAACATGAAGCCAGTCCAACTCCCAAAGACCTTGAGACAGACCCCAGAAGGCCTCGACGAACTAAAGAAGACAACCGAGAACCACACAGATGACCAAGTCGATGATGCCACTGCTAGAAGGAACCAGTGACGGAGGCGACAGAAGCGGAAGAACTGGCGATGGTGGTGGCAGCAGAAGGAACATGAAGCCAGTCCAACTCCCAAAGACCCTGAGAATCACGGCGGCGAGGGCCAGCCCCAACCAGAGTGTGCGTGTGACGGTCCTGGACAGAACAAGAGTCAACGTCAAGGATGACGCGACAACCAGAATCCGTAAGTTGACCAGCAGAAAACAAATTCATGGTAAGTCAAGGAACATGAGCAACATCAGGAACAGAATAAGGAGTAGTAAGATTGCCTCTACTAGCAACAGAAAGTGGAGTACCATCAGCAGTGAAGACATGAATAGGAGAATCCAGTGATCGAAGAGAGGACAAAGTGGAAGAATGAGAAGACATATGAAAAGAAGCTCCAGAGTCCAGAACCCAGGGGGATGTACCTGACTGTGTAGAGGGTGATTGCTCAGTGCGGGAAGCATCAGTCACAGAACCGGCAGTACCCGTCGAGGAAGAACCTGAAGCCGCGAGCAGACGCTTAAGTCTCAGAATATCCTGCTCAGTTAAAGCAATGGCTGAAGCTGTCGAGGTAGATGACGAAGTCCCGGAAGATGATGATCGAGCCTTGCGCAGGTGTTTCTTCTTCGTGTAGCACTGAGACTCAAGATGACCATCATTGTTGCAATAGGCGCAATGTGGACGGGGGCGACCTGAGCCTCTAGAAGGAGTGGGCAAGAGCGGCGGAGCACTCGAGCGAGAAGGGGTCGGTGGAGCAAGTGGCGTAGGAGCACGAGTAGCGAGCACAGAGGGAACCTCCAGCAAACCAGCACCACGTAAGCGAGTCTCCTCAGCACGAGTCTCAGAAAGCGCCTCCATGAGAGAAATACGGCCACGAGCAAACAACTGAGCACGCCGGGGCTCAAACTCCTTACGGAGCCGAGACAAGAACTCATAGACGCGATGAAACTCCAAATTGGCCTGGACAGCCTGGCAACAGGGGCAGGTACGACACCCAGCACTACGAAGAGAATCAAGCTGGCGCCAGATAGCAGAACTCTGTGCATAGAAGTCATCAACAGTAGAGTCACCCTGCTGAAGAGCATGCTCCTGACGAATCACAGAGAGGTATAAGGCATCACCAGAGGGCTGATAGCGCTCACGAAGACGGGTCCACATCTCAAAGACAGTAGAAAGACCCAGAAATTCAGAAGCAAACTGAGGCAGAACACTAGCAGTGAGAACAGCTGCAGCACGAGCATCATCATCAAGCCACTGGGTGTAAACAGACAGAGCACCATGATACGTCTGAAGAGCCTCCTCATAAGCCAAAACCCTCTCATCATAAGCACGATCAGCAGCCTCATCAGCAACCTTAGCCGCATCCTTGGCGGCCTGATTAGCATCCGTAGGAAGAACCGATGGAGATGGCGGAGTAGGGGCCACCGGAGGAACTGGACGTGGCGGACAGCAGACCTCGCCTGAAAGAACACCCCAAAGACGGATGCCACGCATGTGAATGCGCATGAAGCCAGTAAACTCGGTGTAGTTAGTACCATCAAAGATCACCGGATAGCGAGGGACAACAACATAGCTCGATGCAGCAGACATTTTTTTTTTGTTTTTTTGTTTTTTTTTTGTTTTTTTTTGCAGTAGAACGAAGCAAAGCTTCAGCCGAGCGACACCAGCCTGGAGGAAAACAGCGCCAGCACAGAACGGGAGGAGCGGGTGCGGCCGAGGGAGGGGGCGAGGGCGGCCTGGGAGGCGACCGGATCCGAAGTTACAGATCGGGCCCGATCCGACGCGGACGGCGGCGGCGGCGGGTCCCTTGCCGACGGCGCGGAGTTGAATCCCTCGGACGGCGCGGCGCGGAGTCGAATCCCGGACGGCGCGGTGCGGATCCTGGCGGTGTGGACGGGGACGGTGGGGGTGACGCCAGGCGGCGGGGGCGACCTTCCGGAGCGTGCTTGGCGCCGGGGAGGGAGCGGGCCGCCGATTCCGCCGTAAGGGAGGGAGGCGTCCCGGCGTGGAGGTCGCGCCGGAGCGGGCTAGGGTTCCGCCGGACGAAGATGGGGGAATCGGTGGGGATTGGGATTGCGGCGGCGGAGGAACGGGATCTTAGCACGAGTTGCGCGTGCGGGGAAAAAAAAACCTAAAGCTCTAATACCATGTTAGGAATATGCAACTTGTATTCCCATGAGGCCATAGGCCGATATATATATACATGTACAGGTGTGGAACATATGCAGGAAACCCCTTATACAACGGGATAAATACAAAGGGGTACATGACTTATATTATAACTCTAACAGTGACCAACTCATGGCTCTGGCGCATGGATAGCAAGCTTCCACGCACCCCTGTCCATAGCTAGTTCTTTGGTGATACTCCAATCCTTCAGGTCTCTCTTAACGGACTCCTCCCATGTCAAATTCGGTCTACCCTGACCTCTCTTGACATTCTCCGCACGCTTTAGCCGTCCGCTATGCACATGAAGAAACATAGGGAGTACTATTTTCAAACGGAGTTAATAATTCGTTTTGTAATCCTAATTCCTACCACCAATATTACTTGTGAAAATTTTAAGCAGTGAGCTATTGAGTATGATAAGAGGCGTCATTTAGGAATTGCTGTATATCTTCCTTTGCAACTGCACTTACTCAAATTAAAAATGTATCACTTTTCGTAGGGATTGCTAAAACTGTATCACTATGCTATGCATTATGTTGTAGTACATGGGACTACATTTATACGAGATACCATCTTTGGGGCATGACCTTTGTAATCCATTCTTTGTGTTTGCTTTGCTTTGTGAGGTTGACTTCTTATTATTATGATATGTAGGTATATAAGAGATCTTCTTCTTAATCCTCCATCTTTTGATGTTGCCTCTGCAATTCAAGGTAAAAATCTGTTCAGAGTTGCAGCCATGATCCTTTCATGATGGATTCAGTTCTTGCGCTACTTTACAGTTAAAACTTGAAACTTTGAGTTCACTGTGGAAGATAATATTTATTTGACGGAGCTTGCTTCAGCACTTCTCTTAAAGAAAACTTGGTGAACCTTGATGCAAAAATTGTTATACATAAGTAGGTTGATATGGCTAATGATGATCGATCATGAGTTATATAGAGTTGATGAGCCGCTTTAAAATATTACAATGGTACTGTAAAATGAAACTAATTTACTTTGACATATATTAAACCTATAAGAATACTTTTGTCCTTTCACATTTTGTCGATCCATGAGCATACATCGAATGTTTCCCCTTCAAGAAATCTTATCGAACTCCGTGAATTAGCCTTCAGGAGGTAACATGGGATGCTGGTGTTCGCATTTGGCTTGCACCCCGGCAACGGTGCTACGACATTGCTGCGCAGCCATGAGAGCCAACTGAAAATAGTTAAACATATGTCTCTGGTCTTGTTGTGGTTGCTGGCCAACATTCAACCATGGAAGAAAAAAACTAGGTGGCTGTATCGATGTGGCAGACCACGACAAGAACATTGATCTGTTTCTCAAAGTTTGGGTTTACATGCCCGATTTCATAGTTGAGGGTTGCTTTGGTTGCAGTTCTAAAAGTTGGCATCAGTATGCAATGCATGTTTTTTTTGTGTGTGGCAATTTTGTATTTTCCACTTGTCCCAGTTTATCTCTTAAAGGTTTATGATTTGTGATATTTACTACATGTGCTAGAATTTTTTACCAAACTCTGTAAATCTTACTCTTGCAGAGGCTTGCAGGCTTATGTGCAGCATAACTTGTTCGATTCCAGAATTTACTTGCATACCATCCGCGAAGGTTCCTTCTTAACATTTGAGAGTAAATATGGCAACAATTGAACCATCGGTTATCTAAAGTTATTTCTTTTTTATGCATGTTCATGCCAGACAAGTAAATTTGACGTTTCATAAATCGGACGTCAGCAGTTATATACTACAGCATAACTCTCAGTATATTGGTCTCATTTCTCATCTGACTTGATACTTATATACAATAGTCGATTGGCCAGATGTGTGTGTTAAGTACATGATTTAAGTTTTCATTGTTACTGTTAGTTTGAACAATTGGGTGTGGATTCTTTTAGCTCCTTTGAACTGTAATGAATGCATAATTTATCAATTTATATGAGAAATGGAACAAAATTCAAAATAGATAATGGAAGATATTCTACGTTTATTCTTTATAGCCAGATGCTTAAAAGTACAATTCAAGAATATTGACTCAAACAAAACTATCCACACCTTATCACTGTTATTAACAGACTACTCTGGCTCTTCAAGTGATAACTGGATTTCTAGGAGCTCTGCAAAATGGCCTTGGACCTGGTGTTTCCATTCATTATTGTTATTGCACCTTTTGTTTTTTCCTTTTGATAATCTTTTTAGTTGGTATTCATCGATTTAGATGTTATCTCATTATTCTAATCCATGACTTGCTTTGCAGCAGTTTTTCACTTTATCATGTTGTACTTCAGCTCATTTGTTTGCCTTATATTTATCTAGCAAATTTGATTTTGCAGCTTGTGAAATTACTTGAGTCAAAAGAGGTTAATCACATCGAGTTTTGTAGAATAAAAAATGTCCTTGACGAGATTATGTTAATGAATGGAAACACCGAGCTTTCAGCTATCCAGAACAAATTGCTCGAACCTGCTTCGGTGGTTACCGGGTTGAAAGTTGATGCTGATATACTAGTAAGTCTTGTTTGATATTCATGAGCCACAGATGTGCAATATTCATGCATATTAATATTTCTAGTCAATCATATTTCCCTCTACATATCATCGATCTGGAATCTCTTTTTATTTTGTTGCAGATTAAAGAATGTAGATTTATTTCCAAACGTATAGGTGAAGTGATATCTTTAGCTGGCGAAAGTGATCAGGCAATAACTTCATCGGAATATATTCCCAAGGAGTTCTTTAATGATATGGAGTCATCTTGGAAGGGGCGTGTGAAAAGGGTCCATGCCGAAGAAGAGTTCGCCAATGTTGATGTCGCTGCTCAGGCATTATCAACAGCGGTATGTTTCAAGCAATGCATTTATTTCTATAAATTGGGCGTTATGCAAAAACAAAAGAGAATTAAAAAAACTATTACCATTGTGGGCGTCTACATTTATTAAACTTATCCGCATGGAAATATTGTAGTTAGTTCATTTATGAGAAACATCAGCGCTATGATACATCTAGGTCACTGAGATTTATACAAACATCAACTATGGTCTTGAACATTTCTTTTCATCTCATCTTTGACTTGGTTTATACAAACACATATCAATCTTCTCAGGTCACTGAAGATTTTCTGCCAATTATTGTAAGAGTAAAAGCCGTGATGTCCTCGCATGGAAGTTCTAAAGGGGAAATCTCTTACGCAAAAGAACATGGGGCTGTTTGGTTTAAAGGGAGGCGACTCGCACCAACTGTGTGGGCCAACACACCTGGTGAAGAACAGATAAAACAACTAAAGCCTGCGATTGATTCAAAAGGTAGAAGAGTTGGGGAAGAATGGTTTACAACAACCAAAGTTGAGAATGCTTTAGCCAGGTACTGGCCGAATGGATGACAGCCACTTTCTGACTTTGTAGTGCCGCTTAATAAATGTTTCACTGCTCTGGCAGCCCCCTTGACCGCTTTCATAAACATTGTACAATTAGCTTACTATCAGAAGTTTCTGCATTACTGCAAAATGAAACCTCGCTGTGGTCACATATGTTAATGAAACATGTACATGACTATATTCTGAAAAGGTTGCATATGCCAATTAATCTACTGTTACATTGAACTGTACTGCTTTATTTGAACTCCTTAAGATAAGATAGTTTTAATCCTTTCTGAAAAATGGTCATTTTGGAATCTGTGCTAATCAAATATATTTTAGGTTTTACCACCACATCGAAAACTATACCAACATTTGCAACATTACATTGATATTACTAAATTTTTCATGAAATATATCATTAATGTTTATTTAGTTTTATTTGAAACAATATATCTTCATCAAAATAGATTCTCAGCGTATTTAGTACCTTCTAGAACAGGCAATTATAGCAGCACACTCCAGTCCCCGTAACATTTACTGAAACTATGCTAATATTGCTTTTCTCAGGTATCATGAAGCTTGTGATAATGCAAAAGGTAAAGTTCTAGAGCTATTGAGAGGTCTTTCAAGCGAATTACAGGACAAGACCAATATCCTTGTCTTCTGCTCAACGTTGCTCATCATAACAAAAGCACTTTTTGGTCATGTTAGGTGATTACTTTTGGCCTTCCTTCTAGAAGTATCATTTGAGTATTGAACTATTGTGTGCATTTTCTCTTTGCATAAGCCTATAACATGCATTTTGATATAGTTCATCCATTCTTGCTATTCTGTCTGTTGGACTGGTTAGTCTGTATAAAACAACTGTTTGACATTAAACGGGTCAGTTATTTTGCATGAATTCCTGGCATTGTCTTCTGTGACTGGTAGTAGCCAAAATCCAGTTTCGTAGTTAACTTGTTATGCCAGTGCCACTGACATGAAACCTGGATATTGGGTGTGCTTCTCTGTATGTTATGCAGTTTATATATCTGCTGGAAACTATCGACAGCTATGGACACTAGAATTAAATGGCCTAATATTCCACACCTTTGCACTCTTTACAAAGTCATTTTATTAGGCGTAATGTCATATTTATGCTCATATATTTCTGTCTTGGCGATCCACCTATGCACATTGATCTGATGCCATGCATTTTCTGGGATCTTGATCAGTGAGGGTCTAAGAAGGGGCTGGGTGCTTCCTGCCATATATCCCTTATCTAAGGTACCTATTTTTATCACGTCTCTCTATTTTGAGTCTAGATAATGATTTCAAACAAAAGTAGGTGGATTAGGACTCTATGCCATTTTTCTTGCTTAGATTTAATTAACCTATATGTGTTGCTTCAGTTTGTTGGCCTGGTTGTGTTGCACGATGTTTTCTTCATTCCATGGAATGATTATGATTTAAGTAGTCATATTTCATTTTTCATGGATGCCTATGCTAAGCCCAGTTGGAATACTCTTTTGACATGCACGTGGATCACTGTTGTTCACTGGCCAGTCATGGCTACCTGAGACAGTTCAGAATGACTCTGATTAGTCCAGTTAGCATATATGACATAAATATAGCATATAAAATTGGAAAACAGATGAATGATGGCCCACAACCCCATTGAAGCCCAGGGCCGTTATTAGACGACGGGACAAATGTACCTTTTATCTATGGGACATCTGCATATAGGAGTCCATATCCATTCAAAGAAAGTTTAAAACAAGTATTTACCAGCGAATGTGCAGTTTCAATATAAGAAAAGTGTATGCATGATGAGAGCATCAAACATTTGCACTAGTTTGAGTTTAGAAGCCCTGACTGAGGTGGTCCAGTGTCCAGCGAGTTTCCCTTCTGTGTGTGATTTGAGGTATAAAATAATCCATCCACATGATTTGCAGTTTTGCAGTCAACCAATCAGCACCGGCATCAAAATCTTGAAACGGTTAGATGTGGAGTACCTGATCTGCTCTCATAATAACGCAGTCCCTTATTACTAGCTTCTTAAGCGAGGAATTATCCTATTGTTCTTTGCTACAATTAACATGGATACAGAAGACTAGGTAGAACCAGGGCATCATGCACCAGAAATTCAAATAGTGCACACCGGGACCAAACCTTTAGCTCGTGGGTCTTGTTGATTCAGTGCAAAAACATATTCTTGAGCTGGATTTTTTGCCAATTTGAATTTGTGCTGTGGTCTTGCAGTATTGTTAAATGTCAGGTATACAATGATAGACTTAATCTTGATTTGATTTTTATCAAGAAGGGTTTAACATAGTTTTGTTGGACCAAGACTATCCTTTGCGTATATCCGTCTGTAAATATCCCATTTCAAAAACAATCGGGACCTTTTGGAGATTGGATGCCAATCGGGGTTATAACGGGTCCGGTATCAGCAACACCAGCCAATCGTGTTGGTACGGTGGGTTCCCCATACCCACTATTCGGAAAAAAAGCTTGCCATAGCAGATCTGTACCAAGCAACACAGCTGCCAGATGAAATGTTCCTTTCTGATGAACTGAAGTGTTCCGATCTCTTCTCTACCACCAACATCTTTACTAATTCTTACAATGTTGTAAACTTGCTTGAGTGTGGATTGTTTATGCAGGATTATAGTACGGAAGAAAACTCAAGCGAAATGGATTTATTAAGACTCTTTCCTTACTGGCTTGATACTAATCAAGGGAATGCAATACTGAATGATGTCAACATGCGTTCTTTGTTTATTTTGACTGGTCCAAATGGTGGAGGTAAATCCAGTATGCTGCGATCAGTCTGCGCGGCTGCATTGCTTGGAGTATGTGGCCTGATGGTGCCAGCTGCTTCAGCTGTCATCCCACACTTTGATTCTATAATGCTGCATATGAAGGCCTATGACAGTCCAGCTGATGGGAAAAGTTCGTTTCAGGTGCCAATTTTGTAGCTTTGCTTATTTGTTTCTGTAAAATCTGTGTCCTGTATTCCCAAGAACACAGGTGCTACACTATCTTTATAATGTTCAGTTTTTCCGGATCATGGAGTCAAGCCTGATAAAAGTCGAGATGCTAGAAACTATATGCATGAATGTACAATATCTTGAAGAACAAAACAACTGTGCTGCATGTTCAAATCGCATGTAATGATAAATTGTCTGAACGGTCAAATCCCCACCAAGTTGGTGTTCTGCAGTTAGCTAAGCATGGTAATAAGTTCATGTTACATATGTTATGCTGAAGTTGGTCTAACTTGGTTTTGACATTTTCTTGCTCTAGTATGAATTTAGTTTACTAGTGTACTAGCACTTTGTCATTGGTTCTCTGTGCATGTGATACTATTGTTCATTTCTTAATTATATTTTCCTGTGGCATTATTTATACATAGAATAATCTTATTAACGTCCATGGAAAAATACTTTGTTTTGATAATATGTTCTTTTCAGATCGAAATGTCAGAGATACGATCTTTAGTTAGTCGAGCTACTGGTAGGAGTCTTGTTCTCATCGATGAAATTTGTAGAGGCACAGAAACTGCAAAAGGAACTTGTATAGCTGGTAGCATCATTGAAAGGCTGGATGACGTTGGCTGCCTGGGCATCGTATCAACCCATTTACATGGCATTTTTGACCTTCCTCTTTCACTCAACAATACTGATTTCAAGGCTATGGGAACAGAAGTGGTCAATGGGTGCATTCAGCCAACATGGAGACTTATGGATGGCATCTGCAGAGAAAGCCTTGCTTTTCAAACAGCCAGGAAGGAAGGTATGCCTGACTTGATAATTAAAAGAGCAGAGGAGCTATATTTGACCATGAGCAGAAGCAACAAACAGACATCATCAACAGCCCACCATGGGCCTTCCGTTGGCTACTCCAATGTAAATGGCTTGGTTGATATGCCCGATGGTCTGGGAAATTTCTTCGAACCTCCGTCAGGTGCTACTGGACTGGTGCGAAAGGATGTCGAGAGCATTGTTACTGCAATATGCAAAGATAAACTGTTGGATCTCTACAACAAGAGAAGCATCTCAGAACTGGTTGAGGTGGTCTGCGTTACTGTAGGTCCTAGGGAGCAACCGCCACCTTCAACTGTTGGGAGGTCCAGCATCTATATCATCATCAGACGTGACAACAAGCTCTATGTTGGACAGGTATTTCTGCACATTCATGTATTCTTTTGTTTCTTTGTCTAAGGGCATGAAATATTGACTCCATCCCTGCCTGCAGACGGATGATCTTGTGGGCCGTCTTGGTGCTCATAGATCCCAGGAAGGTATGCAGGATGCCACAATATTATACATCATTGTTCCTGGCAAGAGTGTTGCCTGCCAACTGGAGACTCTTCTCATAAATCAGCTACCCTCGAAAGGTTTTAAGCTCACCAACAAGGCAGATGGCAAGCATCGGAACTTTGGTATGTCTGTAACCTCTGGAGAAGCCATGGCTGCACACTGAACTGACCCACTGAACATCCAGTTTTAACTCGTAGAGGCCAAAGGGGAGTGGAGCTTCATCTTTGATTTCCTTATCTGTTTTTTTGGCTTATAGGAGGCAGGAGCTAACTGATACCATGTTTTCCACCCCAATTTTGTCTGATTGGTAATATGGCCTAGCTATGTTCGTAGTAGGGGCAATTCTTCTATCATGTGTAAGGAATTACCAACGTAAATATTTTTGCAATCCTGTAAATGCTTATCTTTGTGCAACGGTGCAATTTGAGGCCCTACTGGCCCAAATAGTAGTTCCCTTTACTGGCTACAGGTTCCAAACATCAGGTTGGGTGAAAATAGCACTAGTAATCACCAGTGTTGTAAGCAATACCCCAAATATAACCCCAGAAAA
The DNA here is from genome assembly GCF_003073215.2 of Triticum urartu. Lineage (NCBI taxonomy): Eukaryota > Viridiplantae > Streptophyta > Magnoliopsida > Poales > Poaceae > Triticum > Triticum urartu. The sequence continues at coordinate 588,681,017 of NC_053023.1, read as the reverse complement.
GGCTACGTGTAGAATATAGTAATGCAGAGTGATGCAAATTCAAACTAAGATATCATTTTTGTAAGGATCATGTTTTCACATTACAACATAGTTCTACATTTTCTGAACAGAAATCACCCAGTTAGGAGAATTTTAAGATTTAATGAAATACCTATAATATTTTCAATATATGTAATGTGGGATTGCTTGTGTAAGCATGGGGAAGTTGTTGTACACGTAAAATTTTAAACAATGAACAGCTATTCAAGGTAAACAATATTTTGGTGGTAACCCGAACGCCTAGAGGGGCCGCAAGCCAGGAATGGGTCGACTCATTCCAGGTACATGCCCTAAGTAGTGGATCAAGCAGCAAGCCATGACACACGAACACAACACGCACACGGCACAAGCATGCACGCACGCAGCGGCTCAAGCCAACGCACGGCCGCTGGCACAGTCCGAAGCGGCAGTACGCACGCAAGCACGCTAGTAGAGGCACACACACCCGCCGAGCTCGTCGGCGGTTGTAGCCGGTCGGCCGTGGCATCAAGCGAGCGAGGTGGCTGCCACGGAAGCCCACCTCGGGCGGAGGCCCTTGTCCACCTGTAGCGGGCCAGGACGTGGCGACTAGATCCTCGTCGGCTCGTCGCCACCTGCACCGTCGGCCACCACCTTCGGTGGCGAGTGGCGACGAGGGAGAGGGAGGGCCGGCAGCGAGCAAGGGTTTCGCCGCCGAGTCGCACCCGCGAGACGCGATGCCGAGACCCAATTACTAGTATGGAGTAGGTAGTTATGTCAGTAGACGACATAGAGGAGAGTTGCAGGCCGAAGGAGCTAGTACCACGAATATAACGAAGGATCCTCTTGATTATGGCACGTTGACACTGATGAAGCTATGTATATAGGGTAGGGTCACGGACCTGTCCTAACTGCCTTACCCAAGGACACCTCTAGAATAAATCACCTTTCAATCGACTTGGAGGTGTTTCATTCGATAGACTCGAAGACATTCGACCAAGAAGCAATTACTCGATCAAGATCCAACCATTCGACGGCCAGGAGACCTAAAGTCACTCCGTACGCTAACAGTCGATTATTAAGTAGCTTTTATGGTCATCATAGCACTTTATTACTAGTGTTATCAGTAACGCCCTACCTTAATGTACATTGAACCCTTCGTAACGTGGGCTGGCCGGGGTCCTGGCGCACTCTATATAAGCCACCCCCTCCTCCGAGACAAGGGTTCGCACCTCTGTAACTCATACTCACATAATCCAGTCGACCGCCTCCGGGCTCTGAGACGTAGGGTTTTTACTTCTTCCGAGAAGGGCCTGAACTCGTAAACCTTGCGTCCTTACAACTTCTCCATAGCTAAGATCTCGCCTCTCCATACTTACCCCCCTACATTATTGTCAGACTTAGAACCACGACAGTTGGCGCCCACCGTGGGGCAGGTGTTTTAGCGTTTTGTTGGAGGAGTTGCGATCTTTTCCGACCCGAATCATCATGGTTTTCGACGGAGTTCTGGTGGAGGCCGCGAGATCCGTCTCGGCGCGCTCATGTTCATCGCCGACGACTCCGCCTGGCTTCAGGAGGCTCCGCTCGACGTGGACGCGCTCCCTGTCCACGGGCAACGCACTTTAGCGCGTGCGTCCGCGGCGTTCTCCTGCGGCAACCGTCGACCCCCTGCCGGTCGGCTCCTATGTTGTCCTCCCTCCCCGCTTCCCACCGGTGCAAGCGCTCCGGTCGGTCGAGGCTTCGGCGGTGGGTGAGACACGCGGTGGCCCGTCAGTCGGCCACCCCTCAAGTCGCGGCGCTCGAGCCCGACGAATCCCTCTACGGCCTGTTCGACTGGCTCCGAAGAGACTGCATCCGAGTGCGACAGCAGCGATCCGGCGGCGGAGGTTCTGATGGTCGATGGACCGCCCAGTCCCCCCGATTTTACCCGCACCGACGGAGGCATAGGAGGAGGCGACCCGTCGCGTCCCCATGAGGAGTATCTTCCCGAGCCTCTCACGTCGCTGCAGAGAGAAGAACTTCGCTGCTGGAACATGGATGCGCTGCACACTCCTATCGTTGGAGAAACCCCCGAGGCTCGCGCCTTGGAGGACGCGCGCCTGGCAAACTTGGCCGAGCACACTCGACTGGAGAACCTCCAGCGAGCACTCGACGAGCGTGCGTGACAACGGGTTCCCGAATCCAGTCGATGTCAGCTCTTCCCGCCCCCGCAGGTATATCGGACTCTGATTCAAAATTTAGCAGCTGCGGCTCGTATAGCGGAGTCGATTCAGCCTTCCCAGTCGAAGGCTGGCAGAGGCTTGCTGCAGATCAGAGCGTTACTCCGGGCAGCAGGAGATCAGAATTCCGCTGTTTCTCAGTCGCGGAACAGAATTCACAGCAGATCCATTGCCGCGGACACAGTCCAGTCGGCTCACAGCCCGAGATCGCCCCCGAGGCGTGAGGGACGTGGAGACCGGCGTGACCAGTATGAAAACCATGAGCAGTATGATCACCGAGTCGATCGTGATGGTCGACGTCGAGTGCCCACGCCTCCCCCGAGGAGCGGGTCGTATGTGCCTCGCCAGCAGGATGACAGGCGCCCTCATAGTGATGGGCGAAGGATTCCAGTCGACCCCAGAGGGCCAGGCTTTGACGCGAGATCCATCCTCGTCCAGGGTCTGGTCGACAGGAACAGGGCTCACCAAGAAGGCCACAACAGAGATGCGCCTGCCAGCAGCAGAGTACATGTTTCGGGGCCAGAGTGCTTTAGTAGAGCCATCAGGGCTGCTGTGATTCCTCCCAATTTCAGGTTGGCGACTGGAGTCAGTAAGTTCACTGGCGAGTCCAAGCCCGATACTTGGCTTGAGGACTACCGAGTGGCCGTCCAGATTGGCGGCGGCAATGATGAAGTGGCCATGAAGCACCTGCCTCTCATGTTGGAGGGCTCGGCCAGAGCGTGGCTAAACCAGTTAGCGCCTAGCAACATTTACACTTGGGAAGATCTCTCTCGAGTGTTCGTCACCACATTTGTGGGCACATGCAAGCGACCAGCAGGACTGACGGAATTGCGGTCTTGTGTGCAAAAGCCGAATGAAACTTTGAGGGATTACATCCAGAGATGGATCATGTTACATCACTCGATGGAGAATGTGCCTGACCACCAAGCAGTTTGTGCCTTCAAGGAAGGCGTCAAGTACAGAGAGCTGAATTTGAAATTCGGTCGAACCGGAGATATGTCCCTGAATCGGATGGTGGAGATTGCCACCAAGTACGCTAATGGTGAAGATGAGGATCGACTCAGGAGTGGCAAGCTCAAGTCAGTCGCCCAAGAAACCGGAGGCAATTCCAATCGGAAACAGAAGCGGAAAGCCGAGCCAGCGGCTCCCGGGGAAGCCTTAGTTTTGGCCCAAGGAAAGTCTAAAGGGAAACCTAAAGGGCCTTGGAATCCCAAAAAGGTTAAAGACCAGGAGGGGAATGATGTGTTGGACTTACCATGTCTCGTCCACACAAAGAAAGATGAAGAGGGTAATTTCATTTACCCGAAACATACCACTCGGCAGTGTCGACTCTTGATCCAGCAGTTCCAGGGCAAGCAGCCCAAGGGTAAGGAAAAGGAGTCAGACAAGGTCGAGGACAAAGAGGACAGTGATGACGGATACCCTCAAGTAAATTCCACCCTGATGATTTTTGCTGATGTTGAGAGCAAAAGTCGACTGAAAGTTATTAACCGAGAGGTGAATATGGTCGCTCCCGCGACACCTAGTTACCTGAAATGGTCTCAGACTGCCATAACATTCGACCAGTCCGACCACCCAATACACATCGCCACCCCTGGGAGGCAAGCTTTGGTGGTCGACCCAGTTGTTGAAGGCACTCGACTGACCAAAGTCCTGATGGATGGCGGGAGTGGTTTGAACATATTATACGCTGAGACGTTGAAAGGGATGGGCATTCCGATGTCCAGACTCAGTGCCAGCAACATGAGTTTCCATGGAGTCATTCCTGGGAAGAAGGCTGAATCACTCGGCCAGATTGCTCTTGATGTGGTTTTCGGTGATTTCAAGAATTACCGCAAAGAAAAGTTGACGTTTGAAGTTGTGGACTTCCAGAGTGCCTATCACGCTATTCTGGGCAGGCCGGCTTATGCACGCTTCATGGCCCGACCATGTTACGTGTATCTCAAATTGAAGATGCCTCGCCCCAAAGGTGTGATCACCATTACGGGCAATCGGAAGAAAGCGGAAGAATGTTTTCAGAAAGGTTCGAGGATCGCCGACGCGCAGATGGCAGTGGTGGAGTTACAGGAATACTAGAAGACTGCAGACCCGAGTGATCTGTTGCGAGCCAAGAAGCCCGCTACAGAGTCAGCTTTCCAGTCGACTGGCGATACGAAGACAGCTCACATCCACCCGACCGACCCCAGCGCCGCTCCGACTCATATCTCGACAACACTCGACTCCAAATAGGAAGAAGCGCTCATCCAGTTCCTCCGTGAGAACTGGGACATTTTCGCATGGAAGCCTTCTGACATGCCAGGTGTTCCCAGGGAGCTGGCTGAGCATTGCCTGAGAGTCGACTCAAAAGTAAAACCTGTCAAGGAACATCTCCAACGGTCCGCTGTCCAAAAGATAAAGGCTATTGGCGAGGAAGTGGCTCGGCTCTTAGCAGCGGAGTTCATCCGAGAAATCTACCACTCCGAGTGGCTCGCCAACGTTGTCATGATCCCCAAGAAGGACAAGTCACTTCGCATGTGCATTGATTTTAAACATATCAATCGGGCCTGCCCGAAAGATCATTTTCCTCTCCCCCGCATCGACCAAATAGTCGACTCGACCGCGGGATGTGAGCGACTGTCTTTCTTGGACGCCTATTTCGGGTACCATCAGATCCGTCTGTATGGACCTGACGAGATCAAGACAGCTTTCATCACTCCATTCGGGTGCTTCTGTTATGTTACCATGCCATTCGGCCTCAAGAATGCCGGAGCTACATTCATGAGAATGATTCAGAAGTGTTTACTCACTCAAATCAGTCGAAACGTAGAAGCATACATGGATGATATCGTGGTCAAGTCACGAAAGGGTTCTGACCTGCTGACTGACCTTGCCGAAACCTTTGCCAACCTCAGGAGGTATGATATCAAGCTTAATCCATCAAAGTGCACATTCGGAGTCCCTGGCGGGAAGTTACTCGGTTTTCTTGTTTCCGAACGGGGAATCGACGCCAATCCAGAAAAAGTTGGCACTATACTCCGAATGAAAAGCCCTGTGCGAGTGCATGACGTCTAGAAGCTTACTGGTTGCTTGGCCGCCCTAAGTCGATTCATATCTCGTCTCGGTGAAAAGGCATTGCCTCTTTACCGATTGATGAAGAGGTCCGACAAGTTCGAGTGGACTCCTGAAGCTGATGCAGCATTTGCAGAGCTCAAAGCTCTGCTCTCCACCCAGCCGGTGCTTGCTGCCCCAATCAGCAAGGAGCCTTTGCTGCTTTACATTGCAGCCACAGGACAAGTCGTCAGTACGGTACTTCCGGTCGAGCGGGAAGAGGAAGGGAAAACCTTCAAAGTTCAGCGCCCAGTATATTATATTTCTGAAGTCTTGACCCCATCAAAGCAAAGATATCCTCACTATCAGAAGCTTGTATATGGGATTTATATGACCACCAAGAAAGTTGCTCACTACTTCTCTGATCATTCCATTACAGTCGTCAGCGACGCTCTATTGTCAGAGATCCTGCATAACAGGGATGCAACCGGTCGAGTGGCAAAATGGGCGATCGAACTCCTTCCCCTAGATATCAAGTTTGAGGCAAAGAAAGCTATCAAGTCCCAGGCAATCGTGGATTTCGTCGCCGAGTGGATTGAACAACAACTGCCGACTCAGGTTCACTCGGAGCATTGGACCATGTTCTTTGATGGTTCCAAGATGCTAAATGGTTCCGGCGCCGGAGTGGTGTTGATCTCCCCCAGAGGAGATAAACTCAGATATGTTCTTCAAATCCACTTTGATTCCTCTAACAACGAGGCAGAATACGAAGCACTTTTATATGGGTTGCGCATGGCCATTTCACTCGGCGTCCGTCGCCTCATGGTCTATGGCGACTCAGATTTGGTGGTCAATCAAGTGATGAAGGAATGGGACGTCAGAAGTCCAGCCATGACTGGTTATTGCAATGCAGTGAGAAAGCTGGAGAAGAAATTCGAGGGGTTAGAGCTTCACCACATACCCCGACTGAAAAATCAAGCAGCTGATGATCTGGCAAAAATAGGTTCCAAAAGAGAAGCCATTCCCAGCAATGTGTTTCTGGAACATATCCACACACCATCAGTCCAGGAGGATCCCTTCACTGAAGAGGCCCCGCAGCCAAAAAGTGCCACGGATTAGAGTGAAGTTGAAGTTCCAGCTGTGGTCGACCTGGTCATGGAAGTCTTGGTTATTACTCCCGTCTGGACAGAACCATACATCGCGTACATCCTAAGGAAAGAACTCCCAGAAGATGAAGAAGAGGCTCGACAGATCGTCCGTCGATCCAAGGCCTTTACAGTCATAAAGGGACAGTTATATAGAGAAAGCGCGACTGGGGTCGGCCAGAAGTGTGTTACACCAGAAGAAGGTCAGATGATTCTTAACGATATCCACTCGGGGACCTGTGGTCATCATGCGTTCTCTCGAACCATTGTGGCTAAAGCATACCGAGCGGGGTTCTACTGGCCAAGAGCCAATGAGATGGCGAAAGAGATAGTCGACAAATGTGAAGGATGTTAGTATTACTCCAATATGCCGCACAAGCCTGCGTCAGCCCTGAAAACCATTCCACTCGTCTGGCCCTTCGCTGTTTGGGGGCTGGACATGGTTGGACCACTGAGAACAGGCAGGCGCGGCTTCACTCATGTGCTGGTAGCAGTCGACAAGTTCACCAAATGGATTGAAGCCAAGCCTATCAAGAATCTTGATGCTTGCACCGCTATCAGTTTCATCAGAGAGTTGATATTCAGATATGGAGTTTCACACAGCATCATCACCGACAACGGGGCAAACTTCGATTCCGACAAATTCAGGGCCTTCTGCGCCTCTCAGGGCACTCGGGTCGACTATGCTTCAGTCGCTCACCCCCAGTTGAATGGGCAAGCAGAAAGGGCAAACTGCCTAATTCTCAAAGGACTGAAACCCCGATTGATGCGCGATCTCAAGCACGCAGCAGGTGCATGGGTCGACAAGCTTCCATCAGTCCTTTGGGGATTGAGGACAACCCCGAATCGATCGACCGGAAGAACCCCATTCTTTCTGGTCTACGGAGCCGAGGCAGTCTTACCGAGTGACCTGCTTCACAACGCTCCCAGAGTCGAGCTCTACTCAGAAGATGAGGTAGAACAAGCCCGGCAGGATGCAGTCGACCTCCTAGAAGAAGAAAGAGAAATGGCCTTGATTCGATCGACCATCTATCAGCAAGACTTGCATCGATTCCATGCCAGAAACATGAAGAGCCGAGCCTTCCAAGAAGGAGACTTAGTCCTCCGAGTGGATCAGCAGAAACCACACAAGCTCGCTCCTACTTGGGAAGGCCCCTTCATAGTCACCAGAGTCCTCCACAATGGAGCATACCACCTCTACAATGTCGATCGCCAGATTGATGAGCCACGAGCCTGGAATGCGGAGCTACTCCGCCCCTTTTATACTTGAATTCTCACTCGGATGAGATGTAATAAGAAAAACTCCTGTAGTTTATTTGTCAAAGACAAGAGCGTTATAATTTTCCCAGTGATTATTATTGTTTTTGTTTGCATAAGAAATCCCCCAGTGGGTGGCTTAGCTGCGAATCCGCTTCGCCTAAGTTTGTAAAAACAGTGTCCTACAGAGTGGCGAGCCAGCCTCCCACTCGGGGGCTTAGCTGCGAATCCATTTCGCCTAAGTTTGAAAAAATCCTATCGAGTGGAGAGCAATCCTCCCACTCGAGGGCTTAGCTGCAGTCCAGTACTCGCCTAAGTTCTCTCGCTTAGAGACTTAGCTACAGTCAGGCACTCGCCTAAGTTTGAAAAAATCCTACCGAGTGGAGAGCAATCCTCCCACTCGGGGGCTTAGCTGCAGTCCAGTACTCGCCTAAGTTCTCTCACTTGGAGACTTAGCTGCAGTCAGGCACTCGCCTAAGTTTGAAAAAATCCTGCCGAGTGGAGAGCAATCCTCCCACTCGGGGGCTTAGCTGTAGTCCAGTACTCGCCTAAGTTCTCTCACTTGGAGACTTAGCTGCAGTCAGGCACTCGCCTAAGTCACCTTCTCCTGGAGAGCTTCGCCACAAATACAAGACATGGGTCGACTGCTTCCCTCTCCTTCGGAACTGCGCTGCGAGTGCAGAAGTTGTCTCGAATGAAGAATGGGTTCACTCAGCAGGAGATTCATAAAGATATTCAACGGTAAACCAAGTTCAGATAAATTCTAAAGGTTCCAGATCACAGATCGAAGTACTTGGGCATGCAGCCCGAAAAAGTTTAACGGTTACAAAAACCACTCGGCATTCCGAGGCAAATTTAAGGTGGGACATAAGAGTTTGTTCACTCCGCGGGAGGAGGGCTGGCAGGCTCGACGAACTCATCCAGGTCGACGCCGTCGGCTATCCGAGTGGCTGCAGCGATGAAAGTCTCCATAAAGGTTCGGAAGTCATGCTTCTGGGTGTTGGCGACCTTGATTGCTGCCAGCTTGTCTTGTCGCACCTCCTTGCAGTGGACACGAACCAAGGGCAGAGCCACATCAGCGCCACACCGAGCAGAAGACTTCTTCCACTCCTGTACTCGGTCAGGGATTCCGTTAAGTCGAGTCATCAGAGACTCGAGATCGTTTTGGAGCGTAGCCTCTGGCCAAAGTGCCGGGTCGATCCGTGACATGGCGACCTTCAGTCGAGCCAAGTAGTCCACGGCACCGTCGATGCGAGATTCCAGTCGGAGCAGATTCATGGCAATTTCATCTTTCACGGGAGAGTTGATTGGATCCAAACCTGGTTCGATCCGCCCAGTCTCCTCTTCAAAATTCTGGAAAAACTTTGCATTCACGATCCAAGGATAAGTCAATTTTCATACACTGAGTCGACACAAAAAAAACACCAGTCGGAACTAAATGTGCACCTTCAAGCTTGATGTACAACTTCTTGGCGAGGCTCCTCAAGTAGCTCTCCAGATCGTCCCTCCTGCGAGCGATGCCTTCCATCTTTTCGTTCAGGTTGAGGTTATCCTTCTTCCAACGTGTACACTCCCTGTTGGCTTCATTCCGAGCGGTCTTCAGCCTGGTATTCTCTTCTTCTAACTGGCCGACCGAAGCCAGCTTCTGTTCGGCCAGAGCGGTCTTGTCGTCAGCCTCCTTACGGGCAGCAGCCAAGTCCTGATCCTTCTTCGCCAGAGCTTCTCTCAGTTTTTCTGCAAAGAAATGATGATTGATTCGGAAATAGCAGAAGGGTACTCAAGCCTAAAAAATAACCAGTCGACAAAATCGTCTTACCTACGGCGCCGTCTCTGACCTTTTGCAGCTCTGTCCTGGCCAGCTCCAAATCAAGGTTCAGTTGAATCTGCTGCTTCTCCAAGTCAGCAAAGTGAGCTCCAAGATCGCAAGATTTCTGAAATCAAAGGGGAGAAGTTATCGTTACAGCAAAAAAACAACAAAGGCAATAAATACTAAGACTACGGTCGACTGCCAGCAGTCCACCATAGTCTCGGGGACTACACCCAGTGGGTGCACTTAGCGTGCCCCCACCGGTTCTGATGCCACTCGACCGGCCCACCGAAGTCGAGTCCAAAAAAAAGAGAGAAAGAGAGTAGAACTCAGACTACAGTCGACTGCCAGCAGTCCACCATAGTCTCGGGGACTACACCCAGTGGGTGCACTTAGCGTGCCCCCACCGGTTCTGATCCCACTCGACCGGCCCATCGAAGTCGAGTGGAAGAGACAAACTACCAGTTTGGTTTATACATTCGGCAAAATACAAAGACTACAGTCGACTGCCAGCAGTCCACCGTAGTCTCCACTAGTCCAAAACTTCAATCGACGCACCCAGTGGGTGTACAGACGCAAAGATTTTCAGAAAGAATCTTCAGATAGCCGACTAACCTGAACGTTGCTCTGGAGAGCCAAGCTGGCATCATAGGCGGCTTGGCTGGCGTCCCGCACCATCTTCATCTTCTCCATCATAATGCCCGCCTGGCGTATGGCTTCCCTAGCAGCATTCACCTTGTCCTCTGGGACATGATGGGTCGCAAAAACTGAAGGCGGGTCGACAGGGGCCTGAGCAGTCGAAGAAGAAGGCAAGGCACTCGACAGGGGCTCCGCGAAGGTAACAGAACCCCGATTGACGTCACCAGTGTCCTGAACGACTGGTTCCGCCCTCGGCGTCGACTGTAGCGCCTCACTTACAGGAGCTCGCCTACTCTTCCTCGTTAAAGACCTCTCGGGCTCTTCATCATCATCAGGGAGGTCAATAATGTTGGGAGCTATGCAAAGTTCAAATTGCCAAAATCACGTCACCCAATGATGCACGATGCAGTTGAATCGACCAAAGAAAGATAGTATGGCAGAAATCATACCCGGATTAGAAGTGACCGCATCCTCCATCACCTCATCATCATCCCTGTAAGCTGAGGTCCCGGAAGTGGCAGCGCTAACAATTCCAAAGTTCGTCCAGTTAAAACAAGAAAAATAAACAGCGCGGAGCGTCGAGTGAATACAAGGAGAGACACTCACGCGGAGGCGACATGGATATCGATCTTGATCTTTGGCAGCGCCTTCCGAGTCTTCGGCTCTGCAACTTTGGGGTGCTTTGGCGCCTTCTCAGTCGGGGTTGGTGAAGAGACCCGAGGACGCTTCGAAGACTGACCAGCCTGAGCAGTTGCCTTGTCGCGGGCACTCGGCCGTTCTTGGTCAAGCTTGGATCGTCTCTCTATGCGAGGAGGCGACTCAACTTCTTCCCCATCACTTGAGTCATCACTTCCACCATCCCCTTCACCATCGGAAGTCCACTCGCCACTTTCGCCACCACTCGCCTCGCCTTCCAGAGCTTGCTCTTGCTCCCCGTTGGGCATCGAATACATTTCAATAATGGCCTGAAAGAAAGCAGGGAGAACAAAGTCAGTCGACGCAATACAGACAGCTGCGCGAGTGAATTCAGATTACAAGCAAAAGCTCAGAATCAGACCTGCTCTGGTGCACGCGACTGGTCGAATGGGGGAACTCTCCTGGCTCCTCTGGGATTGTCCTTGTTCCCGGTAATGCTCGACAGCCACTTCTCCAGCGTGTCGTCATCGACCTCCTCCGGGTGGATCCGAGTGGAGTCTTCTAGACCCGAATACATCCACATCGGGTGGTCTCGGGCTTGGAGAGGCTGGATGCGCCGCTGAAGGAAGACCTCCAAGAGATCCATACCAGTGACCCCGTCACGAATGAGCTGGACCACTCGGTTGACCAACACCTTCACGTGCGCCTTCTCCTCCGGGAGCACCTTCAAAAGGGAGAGTTTTTCCACTCGGTCCATGGTAAAGGGAGGGAGGCCAGTCGATTGTCCTGACGTCGACTGGTCTTTGCAGTAGAACCAGGTCGACTGCCATCCGCGAACTGAATCGGGAAGAATCATGGCCGGAAAGGAGATTTTTCCCCTCGTCTAGATGCCAAGACCCCCACACATCTGGATCACTTGGGTCCTCTCGTCACTCGGATTAGCCTTTTTCACTATCTGGGAGTGACAAGTGAAAATATGCTTGAAAAGACCCCAGTGAGGTCGACAACCCAAGAAGTTCTCACACAAGGAAATGAACGCGGCAAGATAAACGATTGAGTTGGGGGTAAAATGGTGGAGTTGAGCCCCAAAGAAGTTCAGAAACCCTCGGAAGAAAGGATGAGGAGGCAAGGAAAACCCACGGTCGACATGGGTGGCAAGAAGAACGCGCTCACCCTCCCGGGGTTGCGGCTCGGATTCCTTCCCCGGAAGCCGCGCCGAGTCGTAGGGGATCAGCCCTCCCTCGGCCAGGTCGTCGAGGTCTTCTTGGGAGATCCTTGAGTGGATCCAGTCGCCCTGGATCCAACCCTTCGGCAGGCCAGTCCGCGAGGAAGATCCGCCCCGGCTCGTCGCCTTCCCCTTTGACCTCGCCGTCGCCTTCTTTGCCCGCTCCAGAGCCGCTGTCTTCTCCTTCACCATTGTCGCCGACGAGACGCGTGTGGTGCGGTGGCGCTGGAGCGAGAGCGAGCGTAGAGGAGAGGCGTGAGGAGGAGAAGAGATAATGGGGCGCACTGTTCGGGAGACTCCGGTCCAACGCCTTATATGAGGCCGCTTCCGAGTGGCTGGCAGGTAGGCCCAGATGGCTCTGTCAAATCCCGTAACGACCGCACGAGCGATACGTGGCGAAAAAGGTGGCGCGGGGATCAAGGCGGCTCCGCTCTATCTCGTCTGATTAATGCGGCCTCCCCCGTCCCGCGCGCTTCCCAAAACTTGGATCCCACTAAATCCGCGGGCAGCAAATAACTTGTCAGACCAAAGATCTCCTCCGCACCATCACTCGGAGCCTTACAAGTAAAGAAACTCACTCGGCGAAGAATTAAGAATGGATCAAGGCGACTGAAAAGGGAGTTGCTGTCATCACTCAGGTCCGTTGATCCGAAACAAGATATGCTCACGACATAGAAAACGAGTCGGAGAAGTCCTCAACTCCTTCCCCACTCAAACCTCGATCCATTCGGGGGCTAATGATGAAGCTATGTACCTAGGGTAGGGTCACGGACCTGTCCTAACTGCCCTACCCAAGGACACCTCTAGAATAAATCACCTTTTAATCGACTTGGAGGTGTTCCACTCGACAGACTCGAAGACATTCGACCAAGAAGCAATTACTCGACCAAGATCCAACCACTCGACGGCCAGGAGACCTAAAGTCACTCCGCACGCTAACGGTCGGTCATTAAGTAGCTTTTATGGTCATCATAGCACTTTATTACTAGCGTTCTCAGTAACGCCCTACCATAATGTACATTGAACCCTTCGTAACGTGGGCTGGCCGGGGTCCTGGCGCACTCTATATAAGCCACCCCCTCCTCCGAGACAAGGGTTCGCACCTCTGTAACTCATACTCACATAATCCAGTCGACCGCCTCCGGGCTCCGAGACGTAGGGTTTTTACTTCTTCCGAGAAGGGCCTGAACTCGTAAACCTTGCGTCCTTACAACTTCTCCATAGCTAAGATCTCGCCTCTCCATACTTACCCCCCTACATTACTGTCAGACTTAGAACCACGACAGACACGCCGACCGATCATGCATATGTAAGCAGACTTGCTGCAAACATAAGCGATGTTGGCGCGGGTGATCGTGAGATAATGTTGACCTTCGCGAGGCTCCAACAGTAAAAGGGATCATCAGCATCGGCTTTTTATTCATCAGTGTGGACAGATTTATATGCTCACCCACAGTATTAACTGGAGTATTAAGAAATGGTCTTCCATGAATAATAGAGATATTTTTTTTATCTTCAAGCATATCAAGTATGATATAATCATTATGTATCAGTTGATTATATAATCTCAAGGGAACATTCTCTATTATACCCACCAGTATCTTCGTAGACTTGGCTCTGTTCGGATCCCCTCCGCTCCCCAACTACAACTCCCGGAGCGGAGGGAGCGCCAGCACAATCAGGCGGAGCAGCTCGAACCCAGCTCCTCGCGCGGAGCGGAGTTGAGAGTTGGGAGAGCTTCCGAACAGGCTCTTATTGGCCATCTGTAAGGTTACGGAAGTATGGGTATAGTTCTCTATATCAAGTTTTCCATAAAGCAAAAGTGACATTTCACTCACCCCGTTGCCCATATCACATGAAGCATTAACAATACCGATTGCCCTGATTGAGCAAAGATATATTAGGAACTATATAGGGTCTCGAATCCTGGTTGTTATTTTTTCCTTCAGAAGAATAGTTAGCCAATATAATGGCCACCTCTTCATTGTCGATCTTCCATTTTTTTCTACTTAGAATAGCTCTCATGAATTTTTCATACATGGATCTTAATAGCAGCAAGGAACTACATATTGGGTAACATGGGAGTTATTGGCCAATACACCTATTTGACTGCATTAAGTTTCAATTACGTGAGAATGCTTATGAAGAATTTTAGCACATGACTCATGTCATGCAAACCCCCCCCCCCCCCATATGACCAATCTTGTGGTCTTGACCTTGAAGATGCTTACTAAGTACCTTGTTTGAGTTTTATTGACGCTCCATAAAACTTCCAACGGCTCTTAGCAAGGTCAAATCCTCTCCACTACTTCCTAGGAGACTTCCTTGTCACTGGCTTTTGTCTTGTCTTTGAAATTATCCATTGCCTCTTGCCAAAAATAAATAAATTATCCATTATTTTTAGAGGTATCTCCTCAACATGCCATTATTCATAATCAATTGTGATAACATCAAATAAGTTTTCGGCCTTGCTCATGGTCTTGCTTATGAATGTTCCTCTTGGACTGCAATGAAGCATAATGCGCCATTTTGGTGAATACCTTTATTGAATAAATTCACAAGAAAGGAATAATTTGCAACACAATGTTGAGGAAATTCTATCAAAAGTTTAGAACCCCCCCACACCCCAAAGAGACCGTGGCACATTTTCTCCCTTTTGTTGTTCAAAGTTCTATATTTTAAGACGATATTTCTTGGTTCTTGCATCCATCAAGAATTTTTGCTTGAACCAGAGAGAACATTCTGCCCAACTGAGATACAATGGTGTGGTTGATCAACAAGCCATTACTTTTCTTTAACTTTAAAAGCGACAACCTAAAAAAGTTTTAGCATGGTTAATTCACATGCCAGTTTTTTTTATCTTTAATTCACAGGTTCTCCTTTTCTTCTCTTGCAAAAGTTTGACTTTATACCATGTGGATTAATAAACATCGATAACAAAATCTTCAATGGTGATATTAGGGAGAATAATAGGTGATCTAATTTTTATCAAAGAAGGAGCACCATATCCCCTAATAGTTCTTTCCACTACCACCTTAGGCGCATGTTCCAAAGACATAATTGCAAAAAGAAGATTAAATCAACATTTTTGAAAGTTTTTTCTACCTTCTTGACAAACTCCCCACATATCTCTTGTGGGATTCTTCAAAGTATGGTGGTAAATAATTCTTTCTAGAGCAAGCAGATCTCGTGTGGTCTAGAAGTATCATCTAAGGAAGAAAATTCCTACAAGTCAGTCAAAGGAACTAACGCTAAGAGCTAGACTCTGACAATGGTGCCAGAAAACATGTTTGATATCCTGCACATGGTTAGTTGAAGCATGAATTTTAGAAGTATCATTTCTGGCTTAATACTGGTCCCAAGAATCAAGGAGAGTGTTATTCTTGGTTTTTGGTCACACTTGCGTATCACTTGTCTCAAATGCTTAACTAGTTCCTAATAGACTTGCGTAACAATGGTTGTAAACTACATGACTGGATTTAAAATGTAAAATTTGAGAGAAAAGTAAATAAGTAGAAAAGTAATGAAGTTTTCCCTACAATGTGATGATTAGGTGTATGAGATATGAATTCATGGTAAATATTAGAGACGCTTTTTGTCAAGCAGTAGTGCGATTTTACTCTTTATCTTGGATGCTTGGTAGGTGAGTCACCTGTAAATAATTGAACTCCCCATGCTAGGCTTCCTCAACATTATTGTGTTCCTTATCCTTAAAAAGCAATGTTGTCCTACTCATGTTACCATTAATCGATGATTGATTCGGTAATTAGGATCAATGGATCGAACTGGTACCTTAAGGGTCATGTATTCCTGTGCTTCTTGGGACCTTTGCTCCTTATTGACACCAAAACTTGCCACATGAAGTTCGCATAATCACTAGACAACACATGCTTACCCATGTAGGACTTTGGATCATGTTGCCTAGGTTCTCAAATTAGACAAAACACAATGGGTACACCATGGATAAACAACCACACCGACTAATCCTCAAAGAAATCACACAATTATCAAATAATATTAGGCAAATCCACATCTTATTAATCTTGTACATCTCCCAAGCCCAAGGTGAACTACTCATGCATGGGAGAGGGAACATAATGAAGCACATAGATCAAATAAATGGAAATCAACTCGATAATAACATAAATCATCATGATAAGATGGATGATTAATAGGTCCCTTATCTCTAGAATAAGGTTTGAATTGGAGATTACAAATCCCTAACTCCCGAATGTGTATATCTCTCTCACGATGTGGATCTCCAATAGTGGATCTTGTTTGAAGGATGAGAAATCTGACATGGATCTAAGTGAGGGTCCTCCCTTATGGATCTTCTCTTTCCTAGTCTTCTCTCTTGTTTCGGGGATATTCTGATCATTTGAATGTCCACCCTTCACGAAAGTTGTAAGTTTTGAAGTGTTAAAAGGTGATGTTGAGTGGGATGACCGAGAGTGGTCGTACCATTTCTTAGTGAGGGTGTTGACTCCTTGCCTTTGTCTCCAAAGGAAAGCAGTTCAATTCCCCTTGTCTGCACAATCTTGGTGCTAGTTTCTATAAAAATCTAATAACCTACAAAATAGACAAGAGCCAGGGTTTCCCTAATAATGGCAATAAAATAACCACCCGAACTCGAATTCATGCAAAAATACAATGTGTGCAATGTGAAATCTCTAAGAAAGTATGATGCATTTTTTGGCATCATGAGACTACCCCACCAATTCACATCAACATCAAGACGGAGGCAACTTCAAAAGCTCCAACCACGGCACCAGGTCAAGGTGCCAATTGTGCCTAAAGGAGGGGCACGATATTCTTCACTACTGGAAAAGATATGATAGAAGCTTCATAGACACCTAGGAGCAATCTTCCAACAACATCATTATGCCATATGGCGTTTATACCAACTACTACACTAACACCAGTGTAACTGATCACATTAATTACCACCGAGCTGGACAAGCTTCAAGCACAAGATGGGTACAAAGCGAATGACCAGGTTCTTGCAACAAACATCCCAGGAATGGAAATTGACATATTAGCCTTACAACATCTCATACCCTCCTCGGATATCATTATAAGACCATCTTCCGACCAAAGGAATCGACGTCTAGGGAATCCGTTAGTTGTCACAGTTTAGGATATTTTTAGGGGTAATAATCTTCCTTTCTCGGATAGTCTAGTCATGAAACTATCTGTTATGCCTGTCAAAAGGCTAAAAATCACCAATTTCCATAGCCTTGTCCATCTAGCCTATCTACTGCTCTTTTTATTTTATGTATGGGCCCTACTCTAGTTTCACTATACAAGAGTACATATCATGTAAGTTGTATTGATGATTTCAGTTAGTTCACATGGATCTATTTGCTGAAAATTAAGTATGAGGTCTTTCAAAAATGCCATTTGTTTTGGCAACATGTTGAGCAACTATCTATCACGGAAATTATTGCAATGCAAACAAGTTGTGGAGGTGAATACAAGAAATTTAATCATTTTTTATAACGTATGGGATTTCCCATCGTGTTTCAGGCCCATCAGCTAATCAACAAAATGGCTCTGCTGAATGGAAACATCACCACATTGTTTAAGTTAGGTCAGGTCTCCTTGCTCATGCCTCTATGCGTTTAAAATTTTGTGGCGAGGCTTTTATGACCAATGTTTATCTGATAGTTGCGTCCATAGCAATGAGATCGACTCACTATGTCTATGGAGCATATGTTTAAATCCAAATAAAAAGTTCCTTAGTATTTCTGGGAGCAGTGTGTCACATGTAGCTCAACCTTTTTCTCTTTAATACACAAAAATTGCATTTTTCCACTTCAAACATTGTGTTTCCTTCAATATAGTGGTGTTCATAAGGATTACAGTGCCTTGATATATCTTCTCAACAAGTCTACACCCCACACGATGTGGTATTTGATGAAATAATTTCTCTTCTCTTGTGTGCACCCTACCACCGGTGCTAAATTACACAAGTAGATACTCCTCGTATCACCAAATATTCATAATTTCCACTACCCTAATCACGGGAATGAAATCGATACTAAAAATACCGACAAAAATCATGTAAATTTTCCACAACAAAATCTTAATTTTACTCAGAGAACATAGGGGTCCATGCGATGCAAAAAGTTTGGATGACACGATCTTTGGAGTCGATTCTCCAACCATGTCTGTGCTAGAGTAGGATAGGGCAGACAACTCTTCCATGTGATCAGTGCGTGGGCCAATTGGCCTCGTATCATGCTGGTCTCCCACCTACATTGACCTCGATCCGAATTGGTCTCTAGCACCCAATGTCCACCACATAATGGCTTTCCAGAGGAAGGCTTATACGTGGATGCCACCAAAGTGTCTCTTAAGGATCTTTGGTGATGGATCTAACCTATTGACCCAGTGCCAGTTGCTATTTTTTTTGCTTGTTTTCACATCGCAGGAAATCAATATCAAACGGAGTCCAAACACCGCCAAACTTTTTGTGGATTGTTTATGGACCAGAAGACATCCATTGGGCCAGAGCAGCACCTGGGGGGGCCCCTGAGGGGGCACCCAAGGAAATATGCCCTAGAGGCAATAATAAAGTTGTTATTTAATATTCCCTTATATCATGATAAATGTTTATTATTCATGTTAGAATTGTATTAACTGGAAACTTGATACATGTGTAGATACATAGACAAAACACCGTGTTCCTACTTCCTAGTAAGCCTCTACTAGACTAGCTCGTTAATCAAAGATGGTTAAGTTTCCTAACCATGGAAATGTGTTATCATTTGATGAACGGGATCACATCATTAGGAGAATGATGTGATGGACAAGACCCATCCGTTAGCTTAGCATATTGATCGTTCAGTTTTATTGCTATTGCTTTCTTCATGTCATATACATATTCCTTCGACTATGAGATTATGCAACCCCCGTATACCGGAGGAATACCTTGTGTGCTATCAAATGTCACAATGTAACTGGGTGATTATGAAGATGCTCTACAGGTATCTCCGAAGGTATTTGTTGGGTTGGCATAAATCGAGATTAGGATTTGTCACTCCGAGTATCGGAGAGGTATCTCTGGGCCCTCTCGGTAATGCACATCATAAGAAGCCTTGCAAGCAATGTGACTGATGAGTTAATTGAGGGATGATGTATTATGGAATGAGTGAAGAGACTTGCTGGTAACGAGATTGAACTAGGTATGAAGATACCGACTATCGAATCTCAGGCAAGTAACATACCGATGACAAAGGGAATAACGTATGTTGTCATTACGCTACGACTGATAAAGTTCTTCGTAGAATATGTGGGAATCAATATGAGTATCCAGGTTCCGCTATTGGTTATTAACCGGAGAGGTGTCTCGGTCATGTCTACATAGTTCTCGAACCCGTAGGGTCCGCACGCTTAATGTTCGATGACGATTTTGTATTATATGAGTTATGTGATTTGGTGACCGAATGTTGTTCGGAGTCCTGGATGAGACCACGAGCATGACGAGGAGTCTCTAAATGGTCGAGAGGTAACGATTGATATATAGGACGATGATATTTGGACACCGGAAGTGTTCCGGGGGTACCGGGTACATATCGGGTTACCGGAAGGGGTTCCGGGCACCCCCCGGCAACTATATGGGCCTAATGGGCCAAGAGGGGGCAGACCAGCCCCTAAGGGGCTGGTGCACCCCCCATGTTGGCTGAAATAAGAGGAGAATGAAAGAGGGGAAGGCAGAAGGAAAGGGGAGGATTCGGCCTCCCCCTTCCTTCTCTCCTTCCTCCTCCTTCCTTCCCCCTCCGGATGAATATGGAAGGGGGAGGCCGAATTGGGAGGCGCCCAAGTAGGATTCCTCCTACTTGGGGCACCCCCTTGGCTGCCTCTCCTCCCCTCCAACCTATATATATGAGGAGGGGGGCACCGCTAGAACACACAACAATGATTGTTAGCCGTGTGTGGCGCCCCCCTCCACAGTTTACGCCTCCGGTCATATTGTCGTAGTGCTTAGGCGAAGCTCTGCGCGGATCACTTCACCATCACCGTCACCATGCCGTTGTGCTGACAAAACTCTCCCTTGACACTTTGCTGGATCAAGAGTTACCCTGCCTACCATTTACTGGCAGCTCTGCCACGACCAACTTGGGAAATGGGAGGCTAATTGATTTTGGTCTAGTCAAATCGGGGGATGCACGGATTCCTTCTACTAGCAAGCAATTACCTCTTTCACCTACTTTGCGCCCCACAGCTCCACCCAAACAACCGTCGACCGTTCATTGCGGCTTGCTTGGACACGTGGCTTCATCCTGTATCCAGGGGCGGCACTCCAGCAAAGAAAATTGGCTAAACAAGCAGTCCATACCCCCTGCCGATATGCATTCCGCCTCGCCGCGCGTGCTTTCCTCTGCGCATGCTCTGCTCCTCCCTCCCACACCAACAATGGCGAACTTCCCCGTCAACATCGTCCCCTACCTCCCGCAAGGAATGACGGTGGAGCTCAGCCCGCCTGATCGAAGGTGCGATCGGACATGGTGGTCAGTGCGGTGCCTCCCTTGCGCCATGACTTCCTGGCCATTGCTGAGGCCAACAGGTTCATCCGGCAGCATCAGAAAGAAGCACTCAGAGATACAATCCAAGGTTTGCTCCATGAGTCTCACTTCTTCCCTACTGAAGTTGAAGATCACCCTCTAGGGATTGGTATTTTTGGATTTGATGACTCCCTAGTTAGAGACTTTGTCGTCGGAACCACCTTTGAACTAGATGAGATGCAAGCGGATGAGCACACGATTATCTCTTTTGTTCCTCATGACGCTGCGCTTAATATGCGGCTCACCACTTTTGGCCCAGAGATTTGGATCTTATATGTTGGGTTTCCATATGACTATCAGACCCAGCATTACATGCACAAGTCGGTGGATACTTTCGGGTCTCTGATTGAATGGCATAACCCCAGGAGTGACAGGTGTTTTGTGCTTCTGAAGGCCAGGGTCATTCATCTTAGATTGGTCCCTAAGAGTATTGTGATGAGGCAGATTGGGGGGGGGGGCTAGACACTGCTGGACAGTTGCTGTCACTATGCTACGCAATAGTGATTGGAATGCGCACTTACCTGAAGTCCCACCTGCGGGTGAAGATCCTCCTCCTGAGGATGGCGTTCCACATCCTCTGTTTGGGGAAGGGCTGACTGCTGAGCAACTGTATCAAGCCCAGCTGCACAACTGGATGGCTCAGAACGTGGCTACTGATCATGCAATGCATCAGGCTAATCAAGCCAATGACAATGTGGTTGTCGACCAACAGGTTCAGTTTCAGGCGCAATGGGGTGCCTGGCCAGCTCCTCCACCTCCTGTTGTGTACAACTTTCAGGCATGGCTTGCTGCTGAAGGTCTTCAGGTTTCTGATGGAATTTTACCTGAAAACAATCTACTTGATAGCCCTGCAATGGCTTAGAATGACTCCATCTCTCTGAACAGCAGCTCTGATTCCTCTGTCAGCTCTGATGGGTTTGTTCTTGTGCCTGTCAATGTTCTGCACAATCTCTGGAGAAATAATTTTGACAGTCCTGCCAATTCTGCTGTGGTTCCCATAATACAGCAACAAGATTCTCTCACCATTGATCTTGCTCTGAACAACTCTGGTCTGCACTTCACTATGTCACACCAAGGAAATTTAATGGCTTCTATGCTCTTCCACTCCTCCAGGCCGGTGAGATAGATTAATGGCTTTATGTGGACGGCCATTAAGCCAATTATGGCCACTTTTGGCCCATGGAGCTCGGGGCTGGGCTTTCGGGACTGCTTACAGGCGCATGTTCAAGTTTGCCGCCACAATGACTCTATCCTCATCACTGTTGGGCACCAGATCACTAGGGAAAATGAAGAATGTGTCTCTGTGGTTCAATCCTGGCCTGTTTCTGCTGCGGCTCCGACTGATCCCCCCATAGATATGATCCCGGGAAGCTCTAGCTCTCTGCTTATACCTCCATCTGCAGTGGTCGTGGCTCCTGGAGGCGCCTCCTCTCAGCGTGGCAAAGTTCAGGCACCTGAATGTGAAATTTCTCTTCGTCGCAGTGGTAGATCTAATAAATATGATGGATTCCGGGTCCATGCACTGACAGACAACAAGAAGAAGCAATCAAAGGTCAAACCACGCCACACTCCTGCTGCTCCTTCCTCGATGATCATCAGGGAGCTGGACTCTGAGACGGCCCAGGGCATTCCTCCTCCCACTCCCATTCAAGTAATCCAGCAGGTGGGGGTCCAACAATGCGCCATACCGCCAGAAGAACTTGCTGAAGCTGCTCTCTTGGAGTCCAAGGATGTCGGGTCTTCGTCCTCGGCTTAATTTGCTGCTTTATTTACTTTATGGGTCTTTTGGTTAATTGGAATGTGTTATGCTGGAACATTCGTGGGTTAAACTCTGGCGATAAACAATTAGCTCTTTCTAATGCTATCAATGCTAGTGGTTGCTCGGTCTTATGTTTGCAAGAAACTAAGAAGACTATGATCGATCATGCGTTTATCAAATCTTGCTGTCCCCGTCGCTTCGACCAATTTTCTTTTGTTCCTTCACATGGGGCTTCGGGTGGAATTGTTACTATTTGGAACAGTTCGGTTTTCTCTGGCACAGTTATTGCCTCGGAGGATTTTTGCCCTGGTAATTAAATTTCAATCAACCCAGTCCTCCCAAGCATGGACACTAGTGAATATTTATGGCCCATGTCAAGGTGATCCACATACTAATTACACTAATTGGTTGTTCTCCTTAAACATCCCAGCTAATGAAGATTGGCTCCTACTCGGAGACTTTAACTACATTCGCAGCCCTGACAATCGTAACAAGCCGGGTGGGAGCATTAATGACATGATTACGTTCAATGACTTCAGACGAACACAATCTCTTGTTGAATTGCCACTCAAAAGCCGCACTTACACTTGGAGCAATATGCAACAGGATCCACTATTGGAACAACTTGACTGGTTTTTTACATCATGTAGCTGGACTGGCTCATATCCCAACACAGTTGTTAAACCCTTAGGCAAATCAGTGTCTGATCATATACCCTGCGTGGTGTCCATTGAAACTTCTATTCCTAGAAGTAAACTTTTTCGCTTTGAACCTTTCTGGATCCAACATCCTGGATTTATGGAGATAGTTCAGTCTGCTTGGGATAAGCCCGTCCGATCGACCAATTCTGCAACCATTCTTTGTAGAAAATTTAAGCACTTGCGGTACTGCCTCAGAAGATGGAGCAAGAACATTTCCCGTTTGTCCATCGCCATCTCTAACTCCAACAAAGCTCTAGCTGATCTGGACATGCTGGAAAACAGAAGGCCTTTGACAACTCCTGAGGCTAATTTTAGGATTATCCTAAAGGCCCATATCCTACGATTACTCTCCTATCAAAAGCAATATTGGAAGAAACGGTGCACAATTCGGTGGGTTCATTTTGGTGATGAGAATTCCAAAAAATTTCAAGCCATGGCTTCTGAACGTTACAGACGAAACAATATTGCCTCCTTAATGTTACATGATGGAACCATAGTGGATGATCACACAAGTAAAGAATCTGTCATATATCAATCTTTTAAGGAAAGACTTGGAACTTCCTTGAAGCATGACATGAAATTTGATCTTCCCTCCATTATCAAGCGAATTGAGGGGTTAGATGCTCTCACTATACCATTTACTAGGCAGGAGATTGACCTAGTAATCAAAGAAATGCCTGCGGATAGGGCTCCGGGTCCCGATGGGTTTAATGGTGCATTTCTAAAATCTTGTTGGCACGTAATTAAGGAAGATTTCTATGCTCTATGTGATCAATTCTTTGAGGGTGGTCTCAACCTTGAGAGTATCAATGATGGCTTCATCACACTCATCCCCAAAATTGCTGCGCCCCAAGGAGTTAATGACTTTAGACCGATCACTCTGCTTAATTGTTGTCTTAAAGTCATCACAAAGCTTTTAGCCAACAGGTTACAAATAATAATTCTCAAGATTATTCACCGTAACCAATACGGTTTCTTGAAAAAGAGGTCTATACAAGACTGCCTTGCTTGGGCTTTTGAGTACATATACCAATGCCAATCTTCCAAAAAGCCAATAGTTCTGCTCAAGTTGGATTTTGCAAAAGCGTTTGATACCATTGACCATGATGATATGTTGGAAATCATGAAACACATGGGTTTCAATGAAAAATGGCTGGGGTGGATCAAAACCATTTTCTCATCTGCAAAGTCTTCTGTGCTCCTTAATGGAGTCCCGGGCAGGCAGTTTAATTGTGTTTGTGGAGTGCGCCAAGGTGATCCCCTGTCCCCCCTAATCTTTGTCCTGGCGGCAGATTTATTGCAAGCTGCAACTAATGACTCATTCTGAAGAAATGATCTTCAACTGCCCTTTCACCGACCCAACCAGTCGGACTACCCGGTGATTCAATACGCCGATGACACGATCATGCTGCTCCCTGCGTGTCCGGACCAAGCTTCTCTTGTCAAACAAATCCTTACTGATTATGCCACTTCAATTGGTCTCAAGATTAACTTCCACAAGTCAACTCTAGTTCCCATAAACTGTGATGCCTCCACGGCTTAGGATATTGCACAAATTTTTGGTTGCGCGGTGGGCAAGTTACCTTTTACCTACCTTGGGTTGCCAATGGGTACTTCTAAACCTAATGTACAAATCTCATGCCATTGGTCTGTGGAGTTCAATGGAGACTTTCCGCGACGCTGTCAATGATTTCCTATGGAGGGAAATTATCGCTCCTTAACTCGGTAATCACGTCTCTTATAATCTTTGCCCTTTGCACCCTCAAACTGCCACCGAAGATTATTGAGCTGTTGGATAAAATCAGAAGACAATGCCTATGGACCAAGAAAACTGATGATGGGGATAAATGTAACTCCCTAGCTTCTTGGCAAATGGTCTGCAGACCGAAAATGTGTGGGGGCCTAGGGGTTCTGGACTTACAAACCCAAAGTGATGCTTTACTCATGAAATACCTGCGCAAATTCTATAACCATTGGGATCTGCCGTGGGTTGGCTTGATTTGGTCTACTTATTACAACAACAAAATCCCACACGCCTCAGACCCATGTGGATCATTCTGGTGGAAATATGTGCTCAAACTCACACCTATCTATAGAGGTATCTCACAAGTGATCGTTCGCAAAGGAGATACTATGCTTATGTGGAAAGACCTTTGGTTGGATGAGGTCCTTGTAGATTCACACCCCCGTGCTTTTTCTTATGCCAAACTTGAAGATATTTCTGTCAGGGATTTTCTTGGGTGTACAAATATCAATGAAACCTTTCACCTACCACTATCCATGCAAGCACACAATGAGCTACGTCATATCCAGGAACTCACAGCGCATGTTGGCGATGATGAGGGCGAGGACATGGACTCCTGGATTTACGAGTGGGGCACTGAGATATACACCGCCAAAGGATATTACAATTTCTACTTCCGCGAGGCCACTGCACACATTAGCTACAAATGGCTCTGGAAATCCTCGGCCACAATGAAAATCAAAGTCTTTGGTTGGCTTCTTCTCTCTGATCGCCTCAACACTAGAAACATGCTAAAGAGAAGACACTACAACATCGGGGACAATTATGGCTGCATTCTATGTGGCAGCACTGAGGAAGAAACGGTTGAACATATGATCTTTACTTGCCACTTCAGTTCAACCTATTGGGACACCTTGAATATCCAATGGACAACTAATGGAGATCGCCTAAACTGGATCAAGGAAGCCAAATCAAGATGGGATAACCAAATGTTTATGGAGATTTTTCTATATGCCTCCTGGAGTTTGTGGAAAGAACGGAATAACAAGCACTTTAGGAGAATTGACCCCACGATTGGCTCTTGGGCAAGGAGATTCAAAGAAGACCTCTCTCTACTCATACATAGAGCTAAAGAGAAACACAAGCAGTTCCTCTCAACTTTTACCCAGACCTTTGTCGTCCCATAGTCTACTACTTAATTAGGCTACCTACATATACCCTTATTTTTATCATGGCTATGGATGTAAGGTTATGACCTTGTACAAAACTTTTTGATACTTTAATTCAATATATACATCAAGAGCCTCTCCTACTGTTTCAGGTGTCAAAAAAAGAGTTCGAGGGACGTCATCGAGCTGAACATGTGCAGAACTCGGAGGTGTCGTACATTTTGTGCTTGATCGATCGGAACGAGAAGAAGTTCGACTACATCAACCGCGTTGTCAAACGCTTTCGCTTTTAGTCTACGAGGGTACGTGGACACACTCTCCCCCTCTCGTTCCTATACATCTCCTAGATAGATCTTGCGTGAGCGTAGGAATTTTTTTTGAAATTGCATGCTACGTTTCCCAACAGGCACAACCCACAGGTGGGTTGTGCCCACCTCGGTGGCCTCCCGCACCCCTCTTCACCCTATAAATTGCCAAATATTCCAAAACCCTCGGGGGTAACCCTTGATCATAAGTTTGGCCGCCGCAAGCCTCTGTAGCCACGAGAAACCAATCTAGACCACGTTCCGGCACCCTGCCAGAGGGGGGAATCATCACCAGTGGCCATCTTCATCATCCCGGCGGCCATCATGATGAGGAGGGAGTAGTCCACCCTCAGGGCTGAGGGTTTGTACCAATAGCTATGTGTTTAATCTCTCTCTCTCATGTTCTTGAGATGTCACGATCTTGATGTATCGCGGGCTTTGTTAATATAGTCAGATCGTATGGTGTTTTCCCCTCTCTATCTTATTGTGATGAATTGTGTTTTTCCCTTTGAGATTTCGCTGTTACCGTATTAAATACTTTGATGGATTTGAGAGCACTTGATATATGTTTTGCATATGAATACTCATGGTGACAATGGGGTATCGTATTGATCCACTTGATATATGTTTTGGCACTCAATTCGCGGATTCCTGATGTGACATTGGGGTAATCTACGCATAGGGGTTGATGCACGTTCTTGTCTTTGTTTCTCCGGTAGAAATCTTGGGGCACTCTTTGAGGTTCTTTGTGTTGGATTGAGTATTATGAATCTGAAATTATTTGGTGTTATTTTAGTATGAACTCTTGGATAGATCGATCGGAAAGAATAGCTTCGAGGTGGTTTCGTACCCTACAAGCGTTTTCTTCGTATGTTCTCCGCTAGATAGGAACTTTGGAGTGATTATTCGTTGCACATTGAGGGATGGTTATATGATCCAATTAGATTTGCATTGTTGAGAGATTGCACTAGCGAAAGTACGGACCCTAGGCCTCATTTTCAAGCATTGCAATACCGTTTTGTGCACGTTTAATATTTGCTACCTTGCTGGTTTTATTTATTTAGATTATAAAAATATATTTCTACCATCCATATTACACTTTTATCACCATCTCTTTGCCGAACTAGTGCACCTATACAAATTGCCATTGTATTGGGTGTGTTGGGGACACAAGAGATTTCTTGTATTTGATTGTAGGGTTGTTTGAGAGAGACCATCTTCATCCTACACCTCCCACGGATTGATAAACCTTAGGTTATCCACTTGAGAGAAAATTGCTACTGTCCTACAAAACTCTGCGCTTGGAGGCCCAACACGAGTCTACAAGAATAAAGTTGCGTAGCAGACATCAAGCTCTTTTCTGGCGCCGTTGCCGGGGAGGTGAGTGCTTGAAGGTATATCTTTAGATCTTGCAATCAAATATTTTAGTTTCTTGTTTTATCACTAGTTTGGTTTATAAAAAGAAAACTACAAAAAATGGAATTGAGGTTGAATCATAATATTCATCTTTATAATGTCTTTTGTGAAAATGATGGAAAGAAAAATTGTGCTCAATTGTTAGAAAAAGAATGCTATAAAATGTTTGGGATAAAATCTTTGAATGATGAGCATGATCACAATGTTGTTAGTATGAATTCTTTGAATATCCATGATGCTAACGGTATGCAAAGCCATAATCTTGGGGATGCTATATTTCATGAAGATGATATTTTTAGTCCCCCAAGATTTGATGTGTAAATTTGTTATAATAATTGCATGCCTCCTATTTTGATGATTATAATGATAAAAGTGGATTTGGAGAGGTCATGACTTTATTTAATGATGAATCCACTACTTTGGAAGAGGTTTCAATTGACTATGACAACAAAGTTGCTATCTATGATGATTATGGTGATGACATGTATGCTATAAGGAATAATGATAACCATGAAACTTATCATCATGATTTTAATTTTCAATCCCATGATAGTTATTTTGTTGAGTTTGCTCCCACTACTATTCATGAGAATAACTTTGCTTATGTGGAGAGTAATAAAATTTCTATGCTTGTGGATCATGAAAATAATGATTTATGCGATAGTTATATTATTGAATTCATTCATGATTCTACTGAAAATTATTATGAGAGGGGAACATATGCTTTTACATATTGCAATAATATCAAGTTTCCTCTCTATGCATTAAAAATCTTGAAGTTATGCTTGTTTTGCCTTCCTATGCTAGTTGATTCTTGTTCCCATAAGTTATTTGCTCACAAAATCCGTATGCATAGTAAGTGGGTTAGACTTAAATGTGCTAGTCATATGCTTCATGATGCTCTATTTGTGTTTCAATTCTTATCTTTTATGTGAGCATCATTGAAATAATCATGCCTACCTAAAAGGCATTAAATAAAAGAGCTTGTTGGGAGACATCCCAACAATTTTACCTACTGTTTTTGTATGTTCACATGATTAATCTACTGTAGTAATCAAGTTTTATGTCTTTCGCTTCAATAAAGTGCCAAATAAGACCTTTGGGATGGTCTATGGTGATAGTTGATTTGATCTTGCTGAAAAACAGAAACTTTTGCGCCCAGTAAAATAATTTTCCTTTTTTACAGAAGTGTGATAAAATCCTGATTCTTTTTGCACAAGATTGGTATACAAATTTTCCAGGTTTTCCTAACTTTTTAGAATGTTTGGAGTAGCAGAAGTATGGTTGGAGTACAGATTACTACGGACTGTTCTGTTTTTGACAGATTCTGTTTTCAATGCATAGTTTGCTTGTTTTCTAGTTTCTATGACTTATATTGATCAATATAAATTATAGAAATGATGTGGTATAGTAAGCTTTGTCTGAAAAAAATTTATGACTCTTGTCTTTGACAGTACCAAAGTGAATGATTTGTCTTTAGCGTACTAACCTATCTCACGAAGTTCCGTTGAGTTTGGTGTGATTGAAGTTTTCACGTTTTGGGTGAGATATCGATATGAGGAGAACAAGGAGTGACAAGACCATAAGATTGGGGATGCCCAAGGCACCCCAAGGTAATATTCAAGGAAGATCCAAGCAACTAAGCTTGGGGATGCCCCGGAAGGCATCCCCTCTTTCGTCTCCAACAATATCTGTAACCTCACTTAGAGCTATGTTTTCATTTGTCACATGATATGAGTTTTACTTGTAGAACCATTTTATTTTGTTATAATTTGCTTTATGTTATTTATAATAATGTTTTCATCTTTATTTTCAATAAAAATGTCAAGGATAACCTTCACCATGCTTATTTTGCAAGTATACATGTTGCTGTTTCAAAACAGAAAGTTTATCGTTGTTGCAAAAATTCTATAGAAAACTCAGAATGTGATAAAATGTTGAAACTTTTTTCGCAATAAGCTATGATAAATTTTATACAGTGTGGTAAATTTTCATAATTTTTGGATTTAAATAAGTATTGATACTCTTGCATTCTTTACAGACTGTACTGTTTTGGCAGATTGCCGTTATGTTTGCATTGTGTGCATAGGTTTGCTTGTTTGATGATTCTATTTGAGGATAGGAGTATTAAATATGCAGAGGAATTTAGTATGCAATGTTGAATAATAATTTTGGTGATTTGCTACAGTAGAGAATGGTAAGGTTTTGCATTGATTTATACTAACTTATCTCACGAGTTCTTGTTGAGTTTTGTGTGGATGAAGCTTTTGAGATTTAGGAAAACCGTGATATGAGAGGTATTAAGGAGACCAAAAAGCTTAAGCTTGGGGATGACCAAGGCACCCCAAGATAATATTTCAATAAGTCTCAAGCATCTAAGCTTGGGGATGCCCTAGTAGGCATCCCACCTTTCTTCTTCAACAATTATCGATTAGTATCGGTTGAGCCTAAGTTTTTGCTTCCTTGCATGATGTGTGCTATTCTTGGATTGTCATTTTATTTTGTTTTGATTTTTGCTTGCTGATTTAATAAAACATTTATATCTCAAAGTTTTTAAATAAAATAGAGTCCTCAAATAGCTACCCATTTACATAACTACTCGCTTGATCTTTGTCATTTACTCTTATGCTTCACTTATATCCTATGAGTAAATTGTTGAATGAATTGAATATCATGAAGTTGAAATTATATCATGCCCAGTAGTAGCTTCACATTAGGTTTAGAAAGTGAAATCTTTTGAAGCTTGACAATCACAATATTAGTCATACAAACAATTCCTGAATGATTACTATAAGGAAGAGAACTTTCACATGCAAATACACTATCTTGGAAATCTTTTGTGATTGTGAGCCCCATCAAAATATGATATGCAAAAAAATTTGACGTTGGACATGGAAGACAATGTAATGGTTTGTGTTTGTTCATATTCACACAGAAGTTATATTGTCATAGATCCCTCAACATGTGGTGCTTGCCCCCCATCTTTGCTAGCCAAAAATTCCGCACCAAGTAGAGGTACTACTTGTGCATCCAAAAACCCTTAAACCCAAATCTTATTTTCAAGAGTCCACCATACCTACCTAAGGATTTAGCAAAATCCTTCAAGTAAGTTGTCATTAGTGCAATAAGGCAATAAAAATTGCTTCTAAAAGTGTTAGATCATTTAGTGTAAGAGAAAATTGAGCGTTGTACGAACTTGTGATGGCAAAGAATAAAAGCGACAAAATGCATAATAAAGGTTGCTATCATAAGGGGCAATATAACATGACGATGTTTTGCACTAAGGGGTTAAGCATGCAAACAAAAAGCGTATGCCAACCTCTGCTTCCCTCTGCGAAGGGCCTATCTTTTACTTTTATGTATTTACTTCCATGTAAGAGTCAAAGTTTCCCTCTCTATTCCTTTTTATTTCTCTCATTTGGCAAGCATCATGTGGTGAGGAAAGATCTAGGCACATATATCCAGTTGGATATGGGTAGCATGAGTTATTATTGTTGACATCACCCTTGAGGTGAATATGTTGGGAGGCGAAATTATAAGCCCCTATCTTTCTATGTGTCTGGTTGAAACATTTTGCTCATGTGTATGCGGTGAGTGTTAGCAGTCATAGAAGACTACATGATGGTTGAGTATGTGGAGCTCTTACTTAAACTCTGTCAAATAAGTTGAATTACAATTGCTTGGTGACTAAGAACATAGGTTGTTGAGTTTCAAGAGAATTCATTGTTTGAACCTTAATAGGTGAATTGGTTGCTACTTTAACATGACAAGTTTTATAAGAAAGAATTGCTGTTATGATGCTAGGAAAAGTGATTGAAATTGTCATTGATCAAACTTGTGCACTTTGCTAGCATTCACACTTCATAAATTATTTCTTTTATCATTTACCTACTCGAGGATGGGTAGGAATTAAGCTTGAGGATGCTGATACGTCTCCAATGTATCTATAATTTATGAAGTATTCATGATTTTATATTATCATTCTTGGATGTTTTACAATCATTTTATAGCAATGTTATACCATTTTTTGGGACTAACCTATTAACCCAGTGCCTAGTGCCAGTTGCTATTTTTTGCTTGTTTTTTACATCATAGGAAATCAATATCAAACGGAGCCCAAACACCGTGAAACTTTTTGTGGATTTTTTATGGACCAGAAGACATCCATTGGGCCAGAGCAGCACCTGGGGGGGGGTGCCCTGAGGGCGGCACAATCCACCAGGGCGCGCCCAGGTGGGTTGTGCCCACCTTGGTGGCCTCCCACACCCCCTCTTCGCCCTATAAATTGCCAAATATTACAAAACCCTCGGGTGTAACCCTAGATCAGAAGTTCCACCGCCGCAAGCCTCTATAGCCACGAGAAACCAATCTAGACCCCGTTTCGGCACCCTGCCAGAGGGGGGAATCATCACTGGTGGCCACCTTCATCATCCCGGTGGCCACCATGATGAGGAGGGAGTAGTCCACCCTCGAGGCTGAGGGTTTGTACCAGTAGCTATGTGTTTAATCTCTCTCTCTCTCTCATCTTCTTGAGATGTCACGATCTTGATGTATCGCGGGCTTTGTTAATATAGTTGGATCATATGGTGTTTCCCCCTCTCTATCTTGTGATGAATTGAGTTTTTCCCTTTGAGATTTCGTTGTTATTGGATTGAATACTTTTATGGATTTGAGAGAACCTGATATATGTCTTGCATATGAATACTCATGGTGACAATGGGGTATCGTATTGATCCACTTGATATATGTTTTGGCACTCAACTCGCGGATTCCCGATGTGACATTGGGGTAATCTACGCATAGGGGTTGATGCACGTTCTTGTCTTTGTTTCTCCAGTATAAATCTTGGGGCACTCTTTGAGGTTCTTTGTGTCGGATTGAGTATTATGATTCTGAAATTATTTGGTGTTATTTTAGTGTGAACTCTTGGATAAATCGATCGTAAAGAATAGCTTCGAGGTGGTTTCGTACCCTACAAACGATTTCTTCGTATGTTCTCCGCTAGATAGGAACTTTGGAGTGATTCTTCGTTGCACGTTGAGGGATGGTTATATGATCCAATTATATTAGCATTGCTGAGAGATTGCACTAGCGAAAGTACGGACCCTAGGCCTCATATTCAAGCATTGCAATACCGTTTTTGTGTCCGTTTACTATTTGCTAGCTACCTTGTTATTTTTATTCAGATTATAAAAATATATTTCTACCATCCATATCACACTTTTATCACCATCTCTTCGCCGAACTAGTGCACCTATACAAATTGCCATTGTTTTGGGTTTGTTGGGGACAGAAGTGATTTCTTGATTGCAGGGTTGTTTGAGAGAGACCATCTTCATCCTACACCTCCCATGGATTGATAAACCTTAGGTCATCCACTTGAGGGAAAGTTGCTACTGTCCTATAGAACTCTGCGCTTGGAGGCCCAACACGAGTCTACAAGAATAAAGTTGCGTAGTAGACATCAGGGGTCCCAACCTATACGACCCACAGTCCATGGGCCGAACTTACGGCCCGCCATCTACACTAGGATGGGCTCCAGAAGCTACAAACCCTGGTGTGGTCAAGATGGACACCGCCGAGGACTTGGTGTATACTTCAAGGACAACTTTAACAGACGGCGTGTTTATTCCTAGTTGGCAATCGACCATATGTAAACCTAGATATCCTCGGTGCCTATATAAGCCGAGGGGTATAGTCCGTAAAGGCACGTTCACAAGCCTTAGGGTTTAGGACACAACATACGATCTCAAGGTAGATCATCTTGTACTCGATGCTCCATCAAATCAATATAATCAAAGCAGGACGTAAGTTTTACCTCTTCGAGAGGGCCCATACCTGGGTAAACATTATCTCCATTGTCTCCTCTTACCCATCGTTTCCCAGATCCACAGTTCAGAACCCTCTACTCGAGTTTAGCCGGTTTTAGCACCGACATTGGTGGCCCATGCAGGTCCTGTTGTGTGGTCAAAAAGGATCGATGGCTCGTCTTCACATTTATAGCAACATCGGCTATGGCGACATCTTTGTCACCGGTAAACTTTTCATGTTCGGCAGCATTGTGCTTCACGCCAACATGACCAACCATCTATGCTGAGTCGAAAGTTTTGTCCCGAACCAAGTCATCACATTCGGGAGTTTGGAATACATTGCTGACTCTCGTGACAATCTCGCCATGCATGGCTGGAGGCCAGATCGGCTTGAGAAATCCCCATACACCACAACCTCGGCCCCAGAACTAGCCTTCGATCTGGAAACTGGGTTAGATCGTGCATTCAGCCCAACCTTAAGTGAGAATCTGACCACCATCCCATCAGATCTTGACTTCGAGTCAAACCCTACTTCGGAACCGGCTTCGAGCTCGGATCCGATCACTTTGCTTGCAGACCAGGAGTCAACCCTGGCCAACCAATGCTCTGAGGTTGAGTCAAGCGACTCGTTGAGCATACTGAAAGTTAGCTCGGTCTACAGTCATGTTATGAACCTGACAGATCTTTCACACTTAAAGGAGATACTAGACCAAATCCAAAATCTTGTGATTTCATCCTCGGTCTACGACCAAATTGGATGTAAAGTCGACGATAGGGAAATTTATGTTCCTCCCACCACCCACCTAGTTGTTACGGTCAAAGATTTAACCAACGTACTGAACTATGCCTCTGACGAGGCAACATACATGGATGAAGATGTCGATGGCGCATCAGGAGCGGCTTCACCTGTGGCCATATCCCATACTAGCAACTGGGTCGCAACCTCTACCTACAAGGTCTATTATTCAGAAACCCTATATTGTCATTTAGGTATAATTATAAAACCCAATGTGGTGCCACATGATAGTAATTGCCCTTGTATAATTTTTCTAGGTTGGTTAAGGGCCCCACACAAGTAGTTGTAACCGTATGGTTGGAAATTAGGAAGAGAAAACCTAAAGGGGCAAAGTAAGGAAAACAAAATTGATTCCCAAAAATATGATGGAATTACAAATAATTGAAGGTTGACAAAAAAGGCCGAATAAATAAAATTAAATAATAAATAAAACCCAAATTGGAAACAAGTCATACGGGAATATTAAAATAAGATGTTTAAATAAAATGTTGATAATAAATAGTCAAATTGGTCAAGTTAAATGTCTAACAAACAAAAATATTCCCAAAGGAATTTAGAGCTAATTTGGTTTTGGAAATAAATTCAAACTCAAAATAGATTTGAATTTAGAAAGAAAAAAAAGGAAAAAACAAAAACAAAAGGAAGAGCACCTAGCGAGACCAACCTGACCCACCCAGTCCAATTAACCCATCCCACCTAAGCCGCCTAAAGTGAAGGGGTACGCGTCGTTATAATGTGGCCATTAGATGAAGATCCAATGGCCATCACTTGCCCGAGCCCCCCTCTCTCTCACCTCTCTCACTCTCACCGCCAAGTGGGATCCTGGTTTAATCTCAGCCGGAATGGCATCATACAATCAAAGAATGCCACGTGTCCCCTATTTCATTGTAATTTGAATAAATGTATTAAATCGCTGCCATTTTTATCGAAAACTCCCTAGAACTTCAAACCATCACAACTTTTTACACATAAGTCCAAATTGAGCAAAACTTATTGAAAAATGATATTTAGGATAAAACCTTTGATCCAGAACAATATATTTGACTTTTAAATAGCGCCAAATTCAAATAGAACCAATTCAAACTTAAATAGGGTCTAGAGGGTAAATTATAAATCCAATTTAATTGATTCTTTTTGCAGAATAAAGCTAGTGAATTGTAGTTCAACTTAGCTCGGTATAATTCAAACTTGAATAATTTAAAATATGAATTTAGATATGGATCAACAGAGGCTTTAATTCAAATGAAATTCAAACTTAAGTGGGTTATGATAACCCACAAGTATAGGGGATCGTTTGTAGCCTTCTTTGATAAATAAGAGTGTTGAACCCCACGAGGAGCTAAAGGTAGAACAAATATTCCCTCAAGTTCTATTGACCACCGATACAACTCTATGCACACTTGACATTTGCTTTACCTAAAACAAGTATGAAACTATTTTGCGGGAATAAAACTATGAGTACTTTGCGAGAATAAAACTATGAATAAATTGCAAGGTAATAAAAGTGGATAGCTTTTGTCAACAAGAAAATCATTTGTCCCTATGTAATCGATAGCATGTACCCGTACTCATTCTTGCAATTTTACATGAGGGAGAGGCATGAGCTAACATACTTTCTCTACTTGGATCATATGCACTTATGATTGGAACTCTAGCAAGCATCAGCAACTACTAAAGATCATTAAGGTCGTGAAACCCAACCATAGCATTAAGTATCAAGTCCTCTTTACTCCCATACGCCATAACCCACTTATCCGCGTTTAGGCTGCTGTCACCACCGCAACACCGACAATAAGAAAACCATGAACATATTGCAACACCCTACAGCGGGGGCCCCTCACGTTTGCGCGAGACGGAGGGCACCGTAGGATAGCACCATAAATAAAATATACAATCATACCAACCAAGATCATGATTAACCCATAGGATAAAATGGATCTACTCAAACATCATAGGATAACCATAGATAATTGGAAATAGTATATGGAGTTGACCACCATGTTTCAGTAGATATTACAATGGGGAGAAGAGGTGTTACACCGCTGCATAGAGGGAGAGAGAGTTGGTGTTGACGGTAGCAAGATCGTTGGTGTAGATCTCCGTCACGATCCTTGCCCCGGCGGCACTCCGGCGCCACCGGGAGAGAGGGGGAGAGAGCTCCCCTCCTTCTTATTCTTTCTTGGCCTCCCCCTAGATGAGAGGAGAGTTCCCCATCTGGTCCATGGCCTCCATCGCGGCGGAGGGGCGGGATCCCCTTCGAGATTGGATCTCCCTCTGAGGGAGTCCTGGATTAGGGGGTGTTCGGGTAGCCGGACTATACCTTCGGCCGGACTCCTGGACTATGAAGATACAAGATTGAAGACTTCGTCCCGTGTCCGGATGGGACTTTCCTTGGCGTGGAAGGCAAGCTTGGTGATGTGGATATTCAAGATCTCCTACCATTGTAACCGAATCTGTGTAACCCTAACCCTATCCGGTGTCTATATAAACCGGAGGGTTGTAGTCCGTAGGCGATCAACTCCATACACAACAATCATACCATAGGCTAGCTTCTAGGGTTTAGCCTCCTTGATCTCGTGGTAGATCTACTCTTGTACTACCCATATCATCAATATTAATCAAGCAGGAGTAGGGTATTACCTCCATCGAGAGGGCTCGAACCTGGGTAAAACAAAGTGTTCCCTGCCTCCTGTTACCATCCGGCCTAGACGCACAGTTCGGGACCCCCTACCCGAGATCCGCCGGTTTTGACACCGACATTGGTGCTTTCATTGAGAGTTCCTCTGTGTCGTCGCCTTTAGGCCCGATGGCTCCTTTGATCATCAACGACGATGCGGTCCAGGGTGAGATTTTTCTCCCCGGACAGATCTTCGTCTTCGGCGGCTTCGCACTGCGGGCCAATTCACTTGGCCACCCGGAGCAGATCGAAAGCTATGCCCCTGGTCATCAAGTCAGGTTTGGAAGCCTAAACTACACGACAGACATCCGCGGAGATTTGATCTTCGACGGATTTGAGCCACAACCAAGCGCGCCGCACTGTCTCATGGGGCATGATCTAGCTCTGTCGCCGAACAGTACCCTGGAGGCCGCAAACGCACCGACTCTGACCCTTAATTCGGAGCCAGCTGCGCCAATCGAGGGTGAGCGGTTGGACGTCACCTCGGGGGCTGTAATCTCAAAGGAGATCAAGCCAAACGCCAGCCCCGCACTCTGCACGGCCCGTGACTCCAAGGAGCCGGATTCCTCTCCGAACTCCGAACCCCTCGCGTCCCTGCCGATCGAACCTGATTGGGCGCCAATAATGGAGTTCACCGCCGCGGACATCTTTCAGCACTCGCCCTTCGGCGACATCCTGAATTCTCTAAAGTTTCTCTCTTTATCAGGAGAGCCCTGGCCGGATTACGGTCAGCGAGGATGGGATACGGACGATGAAGAAATTCAAAGCCCACCCACCACCCACTTGGTAGCCACTGTCGACAATTTAAACGACGTGCTCAACTGCGACTCTGGAGACATCGACAGCATGGATGACGATGCAGGAGATACCGACGAACCAACGCCCATAGGGCATTGGACAGCCACCTCATCCCACGATGTGTACATGGTGGATACCCCTAAAGGAAGCGACAACGAGGAAAAAGGGGATGGGACGGGAGATCGACCCCCCGAAAAGCAATCAAAGCGTCGGCGTAAACGCAGACCCAAGCCCCGCCTCGACAAAAACCCAGCCATAGAGTAGGACGAGCCGGTAGACGATGAGCAGGCCTTAGAGCAATCGTCCGAACAGGGAAACACGGATAGAGAAACCGAACATCCCTCCTCCGGCGAAAACGGCATTCCAGACAACCTCACGCCGAATAAACCTACGGAGCAGAAGAATCTCCACGAGAGACTCGTTGCAACTGCACGCAGCCTAAAAAAGCAGAAGCGGAAGCTAAAAACAGCGAAAGATGCACTCCGAATTAGATGGAGCAAAGTAATCAATACCACAGATAAGTACGGCGACAGTCGCCGCACTAAAAGCTATCCGAAAAGAAAGCTACTGCCTGAATTCGACGAAGAGGCCCTAGAGCCCTCGCATTCAAAAAATGAAAAAGCCACACGGTCGAATAGACGACCCCATAAAGCGGCAGGCGACGCCGCACCTAAATCGGCATGCGACCCACTTAAGGATTTGCATAATGGCCCAGTCAGGTCCATTTATGGGCCAAGAAAGCAAGCTCTTGTAAGCAATGCTACGAAGCCATCATCAGAATCCGGCACACCCAAATACAGGGGCGCCGCACACCCCCTATGTTTCACCAATGAGGTCCTAGACTATGAATTCCCAGAGGGATTCAAACCCGTAAACATAGAGGCATATGATGGAACAACAGACCCTGGAGTCTGGATCGAGGATTACATCCTCCACATTCACATGGCTAGAGGAGATGATCTCCACGCCATAAAATATCTACCCCTTAAGCTTAAAGGGCCAGCCCGACATTGGCTTAAAAGCCTTCCAGAAAACACAATTGGAAGCTGGGAAGAGCTCGTGGATGCTTTCCGAGCAAACTTTCAAGGGACCTATGTCCGTCCCCCGGATGCAGACGATCTTAGTCACATAACTCAACAACCCGGAGAATCAGCTCGGCAGTTCTGGAATAGATTCCTCACTAAAAAGAATCAGATAGTCGACTGTCCGGACGCCGAAGCCTTAGCAGCTTTCAGGCATAATGTCCGAGACGAATGGCTCGCCAGACACCTCGGCCAAGAAAAGCCAAGAACAATGGCCGCACTAACAAGCCTCATGACCCGCTTTTGTGCAGGGGAGGACAACTGGTTGGCAAGGTGCAGCCCCAGCAACCCAAGTACATCCGAAACTAGGGATGGAAACAGAAAACTGCGACGCAACAAGGATCGTCGCTGGACTAAGGACAAAAATCCGAAGAGCACGGCAGTCAATGCCGGATTCA
The DNA here is from genome assembly GCF_003073215.2 of Triticum urartu. Classification (NCBI taxonomy): domain Eukaryota; kingdom Viridiplantae; phylum Streptophyta; class Magnoliopsida; order Poales; family Poaceae; genus Triticum; species Triticum urartu. The sequence continues at coordinate 588,641,843 of NC_053023.1, read as the reverse complement.
AAGGCTCACGACAAAATCAGGAAAAATCGCCCCCCCAGGATAATAGGGATGATCCATCCAACCTAAATAAAATCCTGGACAGGATATGTCAGATACACAATACTCCCCGGAAGCCTGCTAACCATACCCACAGAGACTGTTGGGTTTTCAAACAATCCGGCAGACTCAATGCCGAACACAAGGGGCTCGACACACCAAGCGAAGACGAGGACGAACCCCAAAAGCAGAGCACCAGGAAACAAAAGAACTTCCCACAAGAAGTAAAAACAGTGAACTCACTTCACATAACAAAACGTGCGGCGCCCGTAAAGGTACGCACCACACGGCCCATCCCCAAAGGGTCCCGCCACTGGTTGTCAAAACCGATCATCTTCGATCAGCTAGATTATTCTAGGAATATCAAGAATGTAGGCTGGACTGCCTTGATACTCGATCCAATAATTGGCGGACTCCAGTTTTCAAATGTCCTTATGGACGGCGGCAGTGGACTAAACCTGATATATCAGGATACAATCCAGCACATGGGGATAAACCCAGCAAGAATCCACCACAGCAGAACCTCCTTTGAAGGGGTAATACCTGGTCCGGACACCCATTGTACGGGTTTTCTCCGGCTCACAGTCACATTCAGCTCTGCCGATAACCTCCGCCGCGAAAAGCTGACCTTCCATATCGTCCCATTCTCAAGTCGCTATCAAGCACTACTGGGACGCGAAGCTTTCACTCGCTTTAACGCAATACCGCATTATGCATCTCTTATGCTCAAGATGCCCGGTCCACGAGGCATCATCTCTTTGAAGGGGAAGCACTAAAGTGCACCTCCCCAAGCGGAGGACTATGTGGCCGCTTTAACAGCCCCACAGCAAAATGGCCTCACCGGCCAATAAACTTCAAAATAGGTCATTCAAGACCACGAACGCGGATAGACGAGTTCGGTGCAAAATCATCATTGATGCAGGCCTAGAAGCCATATACCCCCACACTAGGGGCTCCACGCATATACAATAAGAGACAATAAAGCTCAATCTCATATATCTTACTTTATACTTGCTTATTCTAAACTTTGTCGGCACGACCCGTTTTCAACTCAGTTCCTCTCTTTTACAGATGAACGTCGTGTGGCGCCCGTCCAGGATACGGCACAACGGAGACACAGGCGCAGACGTGCAGTAGGGACCCGTCCTAAAGGATTCTTTTTAGATTAAGACCCTGCGTAAACCTTTTTTACTGTCTCTTATTGCTACACATCCCCTAGTTTTTTCTTTCTAATATAACCAAGGAGGAGGCTGGCGTCTTGGCATGTGGCCACGTCAGAATTTTTGCGCGTACCTGGACACTAGGGGCTTTTTTAATAAAGAGTGTTGTTTCGCCCGCACTCATAAAGACGGAACACCTTAGGGAGTGTTCGGCATCGCGAGTTTTGGCATTATATGCATCAGCTCCGAATCATGTCTTTGGTCAAATGTTGGGTTGCCCGGCTCCTGAGTTCGGCTACCTTACGTTCCGCTCTATCGGCTAAGGTAGCACCAGGAGAACTACTGCGATTGTGCCCCCGGTTCGGCCAGGGCGAGCACCTCAGTAGAGAAAGCCGAAAACTGACTGTCATGATGTAGCGTGAGACTGGTCAGCCACTCGATGACCTATCGGAATCTATCGGATTCCTCCGCTTTAACGAAGGGCCGCTTCCCGGTCAGGCACATACGCGCCCCGAATTCGGACGAGCGCAGTTGCCACCAAGGAGCTACCTAAAGAGTCTCATTGTCAAACTCCTATGGCTAAGTGAAAGTGTTAAAGCATTATAGTTCGGTTGCCTGGCCCGCTGCGCTATCACCTCCTTTGTAGGACCAAGACGTTGGGTTAAGTGTGAAAATGCGTCTTCTGCGAGCACCCCCGCACTATATGCATGGGGGCTGAAGCCAACGACTGCCATCTTTCAGATTCTGTACATATATATATATTATATATATATATATATATATATATATTTAAAACGGCCGCATAGGAGGTGTTCCCAATACTGAAAGGCACAAGTATAAAAAAGGCCACTACAGTTTATCAAAATACTACTTTTCAATTACATATGCTATCATAACATAGCATCTTTCGAGCACTGCGTCTCTATTACACGAGCGCCTTCAAGGACTTCCTGAAAATAGTGCTCGGAAGGTACTCGGCTTTTGTCCGAATCTCGGGACGCAACAACGGTGGTCTCCATCTCTGCCCAGTATGTCTTAACACGGGCAAGAGCCATCCTTGCGCCCTCTATGCATGCTGACCTCTTCATTGCATTAATACGCGGCACCGCGTCAAGGAATTGCTGCACCAAGCTGAAATAACTCTTCGGCTCCGGTCTCCCAGGCCACAGATGACCCATGACGTACTTCATGGCGAGCCCGAACAATCTATTCAGCTCGGCCCATTGAGCCAGGCGATCGTCCACTGCCAGTGGACACTCTGGATTGTGGAACTGTGACCAGAAAAGCTTTTCCACTTCGTGATCTTTTAGATCTTGAAAGTGTTCGGTCGCATCAGCAGCACTTGCTGCCAAATCCAGATAGGTGTCCTCCACACTCCACATCAGGTCCAACGGAGCAAACTTCGGATCACAAAACTTCCTCCGCAGCATAAAGGGCTTTCCAGCCGCAATCTGTTCGGCCTGACGCAGCTCCTCCTTCGCAGCTCTCATCGCAGAGCGAGCATCCTTGGCATCGGCAACGGCCTTCTCTAAATCCGTCTGTCTCGCCCGGTCTTCTTTCTCAAGAAGTTTGCAACGGTCTGCAGCGCTCTTCAACTTCTCGGCCATCTCGGCCATCTCTTCTTTGCTTCGGCAGTGAGCAGCCTGTTCGGCTCTCAACTCTTCAAGGGCCTTCTCGGCAGCCGCATCGCCTTTTCTGGCTTGCTCCTTAGCTCGGGCAAGTTCTGCCCTAAGATTCTCCACAGCGGCCGTACCATCTGCGTCAAGCACACACATTGTAAGACACTGGCATGAAGCTCCTCTTACCTGATGCCGCCCGAAGAATTAAATACCTTGAGCCTCATCAAGCCGCTTGTTGACAAGCGCGATGTCGGCATCTGCCACGTCCAGTTGCTGCTTTAGTTCGGCCACATCATCAGTTCGGCTTGATTCCGGACACCTCGCCACCTACATTCAAAGGCGACATCTTAGACCTGGGATTATGATCCTCTGTGTGCCGTCATTTCTTGACACCGCGCAGAGTCTCAGGGGCTACTATCTACACAGGGTGCATCTTACTTATGCGCAACTGACAAAAGTGTACATTATCTAACGTACCTCAAAACCCGTCAGTAAACTTTTGACGGCCTCATGCAATCCGCTTTCTGCGGATGAAATCCTTTCAATCACCGTGCCCATCAATGCATGGTGCTCTTCTGAGATAGAAGCTCGCCCCAGCAGAATCTTTAGTTCCTCCGGCCGAGCACCAGACGGTGCCGGACTTGTCCTATGGCCTCTTTCGAAGGCCGGACGCGGAGAGCCTCGGGTGGCCACATAGCTATCTTCTGCCCCTGCCGGATCCGGAGAAACCCTCCGCGATGACACCTCAGGGTCGCCCGCCTCGCTGGGTGGCATGGCAGGGGGAGGCGTTCCGCTCTCCATCATCTCCGGAAGAAGATCCCCCGAAGACGAGCTCTGCTGCGAAGGGCTGAGGTCCGACCTACAAGGTAAAATTTCGGTTAATCTTCTCAGATATAAAATCAAGGATTTCTCTCATCCCTCAAAAGGAAAATCTTTTCTCCACTTACGGCTCGCTGGAGGGCTGATCCCCTTGAGGGCGTAGTCCGGCCAAGGAACTCCCTGGCGTCGGACCCTTTAACGAGGATTTTCTCCCCCGTTTTGAGGCCATGGTTTCCGGGTCGTCAGAGGCGGCTCTCTTCTTCCCCTTAGGAGAGGAATTGTCGGTTCCTCCCTTCGGAGCAGCCTCCTTCGAGGAGGCCATAGCTTCCTTGTCCTCCCCCTCCAAAGGCATTATCTCCAGCATCCTGACCAACACAGGATCCGGCCTGGTTTCAGGAAGGGGAGCCGGACACCTGATCATCTTCGCCTTCGCTATCCACTCCTGTTTAAAAGGACGACTCTTTTAGGGGCAAGTTTATGACAATTATACGGATAGAAGGTCCGGGCACAGGGTTGCTTACTTGAGTATCCGGGCGATGGCAGCTTAGGCCTGCGTCCTCGGTTAAATCCGGATACATCTCTTGTGATCCGAAGAACATTCTATACATCTCCACGGGCGTTGCGCCCATAAAATTCTGGAGAGCTCGCGGTCCCTCTGGATTAAACTCCCACAGGCGAAGGGGGCGACGTTTGCCGGGCAATATTCGGCGAATCAGCATGACCTGCGTCACCTTGACCAAACTGAGGTCTCCTTCCAAGAGATCCTTAATTCGGCCCTGTAACAGGGGCACGTCTTTGGGCAAACCCCAATCTAATCCTTTGTTGACCCAAGACACTAGCCGTGATGGGGGACCCAAGCGAAAGGCAGGAGGCGTCACCCACTTGGTGCTCCTGGGAGTGGTGATATAGAACCATTCTCGTTGCCACAAGCCGAGCTCTTCTTGGAAGGAGCCCTCGGGCCATGGAGCATCATCATTCTTACTTATGACAGTGCCTCCGCACTCTGCGTGCCGCCCCTCGATCATCTTCGGCTCCAATCCAAAAGTCTTGAGCCATAATCCGAAGTGAGGAGTAACACGGAGGAACGCTTCGCACACAACGATGAATGAGGAAATGTGGAGGATGGACTCCGGAGCTAAGTCATGAAATTCCAGCCCGTAGTAAAACAGCACCCCCTCACGACGGGATCCATCGGGAAGCCTAACCCCCGAAGGAAGTGAGACACGAACACTACGCTCTCACCGGGCTGGGGACTGGGAATAGCCTGCCCTTGAGCAGGCAACCTATGCGGAATTTCGGCGGTCAAGAACTTAGCCTCTCTTAACTTTAGCACGTCCTCCTCCATGACGGAGGAGGGCATCCATCGGCCTTGAAGGTCGGAACCGGACATTGTCGAAGGTCCGAAGCGCCTGGAATCTGGAGCCTGGGGTGTTGGAACTCGTGGCGATGGGCGAACTCGTTTGAGATTGGAAAAAGGAGTAAGGCCTTGGTCTCTTTATAAGAGGTTGAATACCAGGAGCCCTCCCCGTAACCGTTTGGAACTCGCCTTTAATCGAGAAAACATGCTAACGGGCACAATTGGGTTACCCACGTCCGTATTGATGAGAATCCCGTAAAAGGGCACACGATCTCTGCTTTGACAAGATGTGCCAAGGAAACCGCCTCGCAAAACATGCTGAGGTGGAAAAGTAAAAACGATTCGAGTAAAGGACTTGGCTGTAGTGTGATGGCGCACTGCAGAATACGTCAGCAGATTTGATTTGTGTTAATATTATTCTCTCTATGGCAATATGTGGAAACTTATTTTGCAGAACTGGACACTACTCTTGGTGTTTACAAATCTTCTATGAAGGACTTGGAGGAGGAACCCGCCTTGCAATGCCGAAGACAACTTGCGCGCCGGACTCGTCGTCATTGAAGCCTGGTTCAGGGGCTACTGAGGGAGTCCTGGATTAGGGTGTGTTCGGGTAGCCGGACTATAACTTCGGCCGGACTCCTGGACTATGAAGATACAAGATTGAAGACTTCGTCCCGTGTCCGGATGGGACTTTCCTTGGCGTGGAAGGCAAGCTTGGCGATGCGGATATTCAAGATCTCCTACCATTGTAACCGACTCTGTGTAACCCTAACCCTATCCGGTGTCTATATAAACCGGAGGGTTGTAGTCCGTAGGCGATCAACTCCATACACAACAATCATACCATAGGCTAGCTTCTAGGGTTTAGCCTCCTTGATCTCGTGGTAGATCTACTCTTGTACTACCCATATCATCAATATTAATCAAGCAGGAGTAGGGTATTACCTCCATCGAGAGGGCCCGAACCTGGGTAAAACAAAGTGTTCCCTGCCTCCTGTTACCATCCGGCCTAGACGCACAGTTCGGGACCCCCTACCCGAGATCCGCCGGTTTTGACACTGACACCCTCCCTGTTCTCTTCTGTTACGCGTTCCGCAGATCTGGCCGAAAACTGTTTCTTATATTCCGGGAGATCCGTAACTCCGATTGTGCTGAGATTTTAACACGATTTTTTTCTAGATATAAGCTTCCTTGCGCCCAAAGTAGAGCTCCAACCGACGTTCGAGGAGGGCACAACCTACCACCACGTGCCAGGGGCCTGGGGCGCACCCTGGTGTCTTGTGGGCTATGTGGGCCTCCGTTTGCGGTGATTCCAACTCCCAAAAATCACATATATTCCAAAATAATTCTTCGTAAAATTTATTGCATTTGGACTTCGTTTGATATGGATTTTCTGCGAGACAAAAAATAGAAACTGGCACTAGGCACTGGATCAATAGGTTAGTCCAATAAATCATATAAAAAGTTGCCAAAAATGTATAAAAGTTGTATAATATTGGCATGAAACAATAAAAAATTATAGATACGATGGAGACGTATCAACATCCCCAAGCTTAGTTCCTGCTCGTCCTCGAGTAGGTAAATGATAAAAAAGATAATTTTTGATGTGGAATGCTACCTAGCATAAACTTGATCATATATCTAATCATGGCATGAATATTAAGACACGAGTGATTCAAAGAAATAGTCTATAATTTGACATAAAGACATCAATACTCAGGCATCCCAACAAACAATCATGTCTTTCAAAATGTCAACGCTAAAGAAAACTATCCCTACAAAATCATATAGTCTTGTCATGATCTGTCTTCTTAACACAAAGTATTTATCATGCACAACCCCGATGACAAGCCGAGCAATTAGTTCATACTTTTTAACGCGCTTCAGCTTTTTCAACCCTCACGCAATACATGAGCACAAGCCATGGATATAGCACTATGAGTGGAATAGAGTATGATAATAGGGGTAAATATAGAGAAGATAAAAAGTAAGAAAGTCTCACATCGACGCGGCTAACCAACGGGCTATGGATATGCCCATCAATCGATATTAATGCGAGGAGTAGGGATTGCCATGCAACGAATGCACTATGAGCTATAAGTGTATGAAAGCTCAATATGAAAACTAAGTGGGTGTTCATCTAATTCTATAATGAAAAATTCCCACTAGTATATGAAAGTGATAACATAGGAGACTCCCCATATGAAAAACATGGTGCTACTTTGAAGCACAACTATGGTAAAGGATACTAACAATGCCCCTTCTCTCTTTGTTTATTTTTTGTTTTTGTTTTTGTTTTTGTTTTTTTTTCTTTTTCTTTTTTTTCTTTTTCTTTTTTCTTTCTTTTTTTCTTTTCTCTTCTTTTTTCTCTCATTGTCCGGAGTCTCATCTTGACTTGTGGGGGAATCATAGTCTCCATCATCCTTTCCTCACCGGGGCACTGCTCTAAAAATGAATAATGATGATCACCACACTTCTATTTACTTATAAATCAAAAGAAATAAAAATTACAACTCAATACCTATGTCAAAGTATGACTGTATATGAATGCCTCTGGCAATACCAGGATGTGCAATGATCTAGCGTAATATGTATGAAAAATGATGAACGGTGGCTGAGCCACAACTACTATATCAGCTATATGATCATGCAAAGCAATATGACAATGAATGCTCAAGTCATCAAACGGAAGCAGTGGAAGTTGCATGGCAATATATCTTGGAATGGCCATGGAAAAGCCATAATAGGTAGGTACGGTGGCTGTTTTGAGGAAGATATAATAAGGCTTATGTGTGATAGAGTGTGTCATATCACGGGGTTTGGATGCACCTGCGAAGTTTGAACCACGTCTCGATGTGAGAAAGGGCAATGCACAGTACCATAGAGGCTAGCAAATTGCGAAAGGTAAGAGTGCGTATAATCCATGGACTCACATTAGTCATAAAGAACTCATATATTTATTGCAAAAGTTTATTAGCTCTTGAAGCAAAGTACTACTACACATGCTCGTCCCCGACCGCCACTCATAAGGAAGACAATCAATAATAAATCATGCTCCAACATCATAGCATAACGAGAGACTATACGTGCATTCTTCGGGAATCACAAACCTTAAAACAAATATTCTTACTAAACACAACCATTTACTAGTACATCCCACATATTCCATCTCTATATTGCAAAATTATTGCAAGGAATCAAACATATCATATTCAGTGATCCACAAGTTTTATGTAGGATTTTATGACTAACCATGCGATTGACCAATTCCCGTTGACTCTCTAAATAGATCTAAGTGAAACATGAGAGTTTAATTGTAACATCCCAAAATTCTAAATTTTGGAATGTTATAATAAATAGATAGATTGATTGTTTGTTTGATTGTTGTGTGATTGATTGAGTGAAATTCGAAACTTTTTGAAAGTTAAATGAGAGGGAATAAAAGGACTTTCCAAAACTTTCACCTTTTTGCATTTTGATCTCCGTGAATTCAAATTCTTTTCAAATACAAAACCCTCAAGAGAAGATGATATGACTTCTTCCATTTAATTAAATGAAAAGGGTTTTTTGAAAAGGTTTGAATTTTATTTGGAAATATTTCAAATTCAGAAACTTTAAGCAACTCAATGATTTTCATGAGAGAAGATAAAATGACTTCTTCAAAATATATGAAATACGAGTTGGAAGTTTAAAAGGATCAAATTTAAAGTCCGTTTGAAATTATTTTCAATTTGGAGTTATTTGGGTTTTATTCAAATTATTTTTCTCCAAAAATAAAATAAATGGAAAATATGGTAAAATGATTCCCTACATCAGAAAATTTGGAGATAAATAATTTTGAAATCATTTTGGTATTTCTAAAATGATTTTTATTGGGTTTTATTGTAGAAGTAGCACTGTTTGAATTATTTGAATTTTATTTGGCACTAGAGAAATGTTCATGTTGTAGAAAATCTTTTTCTGAAATTTCTTGATATATAATATTCCTATATAAAATTTTATTTTATTATCGTTATCCAGTTTTTTTGTTTCTATATAAAAAATAAAAAAATCTACGCGTGCGCCTGGAATTAACCGCCGCCCACATGCGTAGCATAGCAGCAGGCCGGCCCATTTTTCTTTTGTTTTCTTTTGTCTTGTTTTATTTATTCTATTTTCGTTAATGTTTAGTTTTTTTTGAAACAAATTTCAGAAAAAAATAGACTTCAGAAAAAAAATGCAGCCCTTGTACGACGCGCGGCCGGCCGAGGCCTTTATGCCCGTGCGAGGCGTTAGCCTTTTTCTTCTCTGTTTCGTATATTTTCATCTACGTTTAGTCCTATATTGCCTAGTCTTTGACCCTTAAACCTCTTTTTCACCTATAAATATAGACTCATAGAGCCTCCAAAAATCATCCGATTCGGATTAAATCAATTATTTGGTTTGACTAGATTCATTTAAGAAAAATATATTTCTCTCCTCTCCGGCGCGACTTCTGAAGATTGTCTCTTCTCTTCAAAGTCGTCTTTTCTCTGTCTTATAAAGGCATCTTTCTTTGTTTTTTATATACTTCCGTAGTTTATTATTTCTAGATTAATACAATAGAATAATTAGATTATCAATTAGTCTACGTATTTATACATTAGACCTTAACCGTAGCTATTTTTCTTCCGTAAAACAGCTTGACCCTGATTTTTCAAATAGCCATAACTTTTCACTCGTTTATCCAAATTAGATGAAACCAGCGCCTATAGCTTTGTCTTGTTTTCACCTATGCAGTGAACCTGTCACATCAATTTTTTGAAATTTTCAATTTTCAAATTTTGTTCAGATTCATATTCAAACTTCTTTTGATCATAACTTGAGTTTTATAACTCCGTTTGAGTTGATTCTTTCTACAAATCGAAGCTCTTGACCTAAACTTTCTGATACGGCCAAGTTCACTAAATTTTGGTACTGTTAGAAATTGTTTTATGTTGCAAGAGTTATTTGCTTGGTTTTGATGTTTTCCGAACTGTCTTCTTCGTTCTTCCCGATCTTTTGAGTGATTGCTTATGTGTGGTTACTATTGCTTGCTCACGATAGATTGAACGGAGTGTGACGAGTAGAACTATCAAGAGTTATGAGTGCGAATCATCTTCATCAACAGTACAAGGCAAGTTCACACTTTGATCATACTTTTCATTACCCAGTTTTTGTGCATTAGTTTCACCCTCAAACATTGCATGGTTAGGAATAGATAACATGTGGGTATTGTGAAGTAGTTGATGAGGTAGGAACCTATTGTCCTGCATTCAAACCTTGGGAGTTACTTCTACGTTGCTTATATTGCTATGCTATGCTAGTAGATGTGGATTGGATTTGAGTGTATCCATGACAGATGTGAGAGTTATCATTAATGGTTAACTTAAGGTGGCTACTTTAATACACATCTGGGTGGATTGGTTGGGGCACCTTGGAGCACCCAGTGGTTTGCCCGGGCACCTGGAGAACCTAGTGCTTGCCCAAGGGGATCCCGGAGGATCCGTGTGATCACCCTATGGAATGCCACCCAGGCTCAAAGGGATCATAAGATTATTCATGCTAGAAACTTCGGTGTGCAGCCACAAGCTATTATGGGCTCTAGCATAGTTGAGTAAGTTGCGTCAAGCTCTTGAAGAGGTGGACTAGCAGATGTAGTGGGTTGTAGGTGGTATAGTCTATCCGGAGTAGAGAGTTAATGCTTTTGAAAGACTGTGTCTCGGTCATCCGTTTCTCAAACACCATGTAGTGCGAGAAATCCAACGGAGGAGATCGAATCTTGTGGGGAGAAGTGCGCAAACCTCTGCAGAGTGTATAAACTAATCATGATTAGCCGTGTCCCCGGTTATGGACATCTTGAGTATCTAGTTCTTGGATTATCATGTTGATCTCAACACATTATGTAATTAATTTGATTGGGTTAATGATTATTATTCTGGGATTGAGTTGGAGGAACCTTCTCAATATTTTATCAATCAACTTTGTAGTTAAATAAAATATATTCCTTTGTTGTAGGAAAAAATTGGCTTTTCGCAAAAACATTATAATCATGAGCTTTTCCACGAGCCATATATGCATGTAGTGATAGCTATTATTCATCTTTATCCTATGGTGTGAATTTGTCAGTACATTCAATGTACTGACCCTCTGTGGCTGCAACATCTCATGTTGCAGGACTTCTTATGACGAGTAAGTGATACGTTAGGGTTACGATTTCTACACTCAACTTTGCCGTTGGTGTTGATGGGAATCCACAACCTTGTTGTTACTTCCGCTATTTGGATTGAGGTAATAGTATTTACGTTATTTATACATGTGATTTACCTCTGTTATAAATCCTCGAGTACTGTGTGTGTCAGCATACCGATCCAGGGATGACACTTAAGCACAGAGACTTGACCGTCTGAGGTCGGGTCGCTACAAGATGGTATCAGAGCACATGTTGACTGTAGGACGTGACCCCTAGAAACTGACAAGCCCATAGGAAAGATTTTTCTCTAAAACTTTCTTTTTCAAAAAGATCTTTTCCTCTCTTCTTTTCTGAGCTTATTCAAATATTCCCTTTTAGTGAGACCATACCCCTTTTCCCTTTTGACCACACGAATATTTAGCTAATGAGATCACTCCAAGAAGTACAAGATATCGGACAACTAAGACCACTTCAGAATGAAGAGGATTTTACCGTGCATTATAATAATGGAAACTGCAACGGTTGAAGACTTCGAAGACTAGGAAATTTTGGAGGCTATGAAGAATTCCCAGATTTAGTATGACCTAGGAAGGCACCCCTTATGGAACTTGGCAGACTATGGAAGCTGTCACTACCCAAGATCAAGGTGTATCGGAGAAAGACCGGAGCATGGAGCATTAGAACTCATAGTTTTGTCAAGAAACCCTAAGGCAGGAGATATCAACTATGGAAGGATAGCTCATGGAAATGGCAAGACCAGAAACACAGCTATCCATGATTTTAACGCCCGCTTATGCTATTGCCGCCATGCTAAAGTTAAGCATGCATTTCTTCGGAAGGATTGGATGGTAGAAGGCTGATGGAGCATCTATCAGCAAAAGATAAAGTTTTAACCTTAGCCGGTGTATCACTAGGATTTGGAGTAGTACATCAAGAATTTTAAGATGGAGCTCCAGGGAGTCGTATTAGACAAGGAAGCATTTCATGAAGAACTCAGGAACCAGAAGCTGAAAGTAGCCAAGCTGGAGGAGCTACAACCTCGAGATACCGAAGATTTGTCAGGAATTGAAGGACAGTAGGACCATGGCCCATGCCAAGGATGTTGAAACCCAGAAGTTTGGAACGCAACTCTAGATTAAAGGATGTCACTAGAGACTTCACGTCAATAGAAATCTGGCAAAAAAACTTGAGAAGGACAAGCACGATCGAAAGAAGCCATCAGAGACATGAACAAGACTCGAAGAGTTTGACGACTTTGAAGATTCATTGACCTTTAGAAGACCAAACCCCTGTTATATACTTATGTTAGATGCGACGATGGTGAGCTGTCATTTGTTTGATGTTTTTTTTCGATAGCCACAAAATAAATCCGTCTTTTCAAAACTATTGGTTGCATTGTGTGTATTCCTCTCTATCTCTCTAATCTCACCCCAAACCCACATGGACCCAATAGAGGATGAATGGAGATGAGCTTGTATTTTCTAGACCGATGAGTTAATTGGAGACAGACCGATGGATTTAGAACAGGGAAGATCACATGAAGAATAACCCTATAGCCGAAAAGGATATGACCCAGCATGCTCTTCCGTGCTTTGAAAGAGGTACTGCTACTTGGTGGAGGATGTACCAAACCATCAATGGATGGCAAGGAGTAACCACTTGGAAATATTTTAAGTTGACTTAGCTAAAGTCTCGGTTTGTGGCCCAGAAATTGAAGCCTTCTGGAAAGGATATGAAGAAACCTTGTGCATGCAAGCTTTGTGGAGAAATAGGACACAACCATAAAGAACACAAGGATGAATGCCCTAATTGTGAAGGAAGTCACCCAGTTGAAGAATGCCCAACTAGGCAGATTACTTGTTTCTTGTGTGAAGGGACTACCCACTATCCTGCTCAGTGTCACATTTACCTGTACAACAGAAGAAAGAAGTAAAGAAAGGAGCCCTTATGGAAATTTTAGAAGAACCCGTGATGATGGAAGATGTCAGGGACACACCCAAAGAAGAACCAATTAAACCCTGCACCAAGTCATGCTATTCATGTGGAGAAGAAGGACACATCTCCCAGAATTGTATGAATGGGGACCTAGTATAATTCCCGACAGAGGAAGTAGAGTATGACCCACAGGAAATAGAAGCCCTGATTGGAACGGAAAAGTCTAGGAAAAGAAGTTGATTGGATTCCAGGAAAGACCTGAGTCATATCACTTGTTTCAGGTGCAAGGAGTTGGGGCACTACTTCAGCAGTTGCCCAAAAAGGAAACCTCGAGACCTGTCAGAAGTAATATGTTTTCGTTGTAATGGAGCAGGGCATTTTGCCAGAGAATGCCCCAAGAAGAAGGAGACTTGTGATAATTAGTTGTGTTTGTGAGAAGTATAGCAGTAGTAGTGAGAACATTTTCTTTTATATTGAGGTGTTGAGTTGAGGCATGTAATGGAAATGCAGGAGATTGTAAGAATTTGAGAATCAATAAAGTTAGCATCGTTGGTACTGATTTGGATTTTTTTGAGTAGTTACTCTATGAAGAAAGATTCTTATCATTTTCAAGGATATGAGAAATATGGTCTATGGAAGATTTGTGCATTTTAAGGGTGGTAGTACCCTGTGAGGACACTTGACCCCTGGAAAGGATGAGTATATTCCACGAAGTGGATTTTGGACAAAATTAAGTACGAGTTTTATCTCGATATATGCGATACCCCGAGAGTATGAAGGGAGGAAGTACTATTTGATATAAAGGAGGTATGATGTTGGTAATATGGAGCAATTGTAACTCCATGATGAGACGAAGTAATCACGTCTTAGTTTGGTGCCAATAGAAGAAAGAAAGACAGTAGAATCAGATGGATTTAAGAATGCTGGGAAGTTAGATGTTGGAGTAGTGATCAGTTGCCCCGATGATGAGTTCAAGGTTTACAAGTGATGAGATGGGCCATAACCCACAGGCCCCAGGTGTGACGCCCCAATTCGACCGTACACTAATCATACACGCAAACGTGTACGATCAAGATCATGGACTCACGGGAAGATATCACAACACAACTCTACCATTAAAATAAGTCATACAAGCATCATATTACAAGCCAGGGGCCTCGAGGGCTCGAATACAAGAGCTCGATCATAGACGAGTCAGCGGAAGCAACAATATCTGAGTACAGACATAAGTAAACAAGTTTGCCTTAAGAAGGCTAGCACAAATTGGGATACAAATCGAAAGAGGCGCAGGCCTCCTGCCTGGGATCCTCCTAAACTACTCCTGGTCGTCGTCAGCGGGCTGCACGTAGTAGTAGGAACCTCCCGAGTAGTAGTAGTCGTCGTCGACGGTGGTGTCTGGCTCCTGGGCTCCATCGTCTGGTCGTAGCAAACGAGTATAGAAAAGGGGAAAAGAGGGAGCAAAGCAACCGTGAGTACTCATCCAAAGTACTCGCAAGCAAGGATCTACACTACTTATGTATGCATTGGTATCAAATGGAATAAGGGTATCATATGTGGACTGAACTGCAGAATGTCGGAATAAGAGGGGGATAGCTAGTCCTATCGAAGACTACTTTTCTGGCCACCTCCATCTTGCAGCAGAGGAAGAGAGTACATGGTAAGTTCACCAAGTAGCATCGTGTAGCATAAACCTAACCGATGATCCTCCCCTCGTCGCCCTGTGAGAGAGCGATCTGGCACTTGGAAGGGTGTGTTTTATTAAGTATCCGGCTCTAGTTGTCATAAGGTCAAGGTACAACTCCAACTCGTCCTGTTACCGAAGATCACGACTATTCGAATAGATTAACTTCCTTGCAGGGGTGCACCACATTTCCCAACACGCTCGATCCCCTTTGTCCGGACACACTTTTCTGGGTCATGCCCGGCCTCGGAAGATCAACACGTCGCAGCCCTACCTAGGCACAACAGAGAGGTCAGCACGCCGGTCTAAATCCTATGGCGCAGGGGTCTAGGCCCATCACCCATTGCACACGTGCACGTTGCGTACGCGGCCGGAAGCAGAACTAGCCCCCTTAATACAAGAGCAGGCTTACGGTCCAATCCGGCGCGCGCCGCTCAGTTGCTGACGTCACGAAGGCTTCGGCTGATACCACGACGTCGAGTGCCCATAACTATCCCCGCGTAGATGGTTAGTGCGTATAGGCCAGTGGCCAAACTTAGATCAAATACCAAGATCTCGTTAAACGTGTTATCTTGAAATAACCGCGAACGCCGACCAGGGCCAAGCCCACCTCTCTCCTAGTCCTACGTGGTCTCAACCTACCCTGTCGCTTTGCCACAAAGATCCACATATAGGGCCGTCGGGAAAGTATGTCCTTCCAGCCCCCAATTCGTGAATCAACCGCGTGTACTCCTCGAGCCAACCCGACTTTAGTCATCACATGTATCATGTATAAAGTATATAGTATATACCCGTGATCACCTCCCGAGTGATCACGGCCCGATAGTATAGCATGGCAGATGGACAAGAATGTAGGGCCACTGATGATAAACTAGCATCCTATACTAAGCATTAGGATTGCAGGTAAAGGTAACAACAGTAGTAGCAAGGAGAGGCTATGCATCAGGATAGGATTAAAGGAAAGCAGTAACATGCTACACTACTCTAATGCAAGAAGTAGAGAGAAGAGTAGGCGATATCTGGTGATCGAAGGGGGGGGCTTGCCTGGAAGCTCTGCAGATGAAAGGAATCTTCGGAAGCGTAGCCGTAGTCGAACACCAAAGCATCAATGGTCTCGGGGTCTATCACGGTATCGGAGTCTACCGAAAAGAAGCAACGAAGGGGAAACAAATAAATAACAGAGCAAACAATAGTATCACAAAATATAACAAGGCAATACGCGGTGTCAGGGGTGAGCTAACGCGAGGATAGGTGATACCGGCGAAGGGGAAAACAACCGGAAAAGTTTTCCCGATGTTTTGTGTTTTTGGACAGATGGACCGGAGGTGAAAGGTTGCAGGTTCGCTATGCTAGGGACGTATGGCAGACGAACGGACTGCGTATCCGGATTCGTCTCAAAATTCTGAGCAACTTTCATATATAAATTATTTTCATCTAAGTTACGATTTATTTTATATAATTTATCAAAGTTTATTGCATTTTCTAAAATTTCTAAAATTGTTTAATACGAGTTGACTAAGTCAATTTGACTAGTCAAAAGGACATGTATGGCCCACATGTCATAGACTATTTACCTAAACAAATAAATAAATCTAACTTATTTAAAGAGGGGGTCCTACATGTCATCTACCACTAGACTAATCTTAGCACTAAAATAGCCCTAACTAAACCTACTGCTAATTAACAAGGGCCAGCCGTATGTGCCAGAGCACAGCCAGCCGCTGTGCTCTCGCCCGCCCGCATGCGCCGTGGCCAGAGCTAGCTGGCGCTGGGAGGCAAGGGCGGCAGCGACTAGTAGCAAGGAGCGATAGTGGCTTGGAGCAGCAGCAGCTAAGAAGAGCAGCAAGTAGCAACAGCAGACCGCGGTAGCAGCAGGCAGTATGCAACACAGCTAGGAGCCGCAATAGGAGCAGCATAGCAGGGGCGCGGCGTTGGGGGATGCGGCGCGGCGTGGAGCAGTTGTAGGGGGCGGGGCGACGGGCGCGCAGGGCGCGTGCGGACATGGACAGTGGAGCCCAAGGGGCGCAGAAGCTCGGCGGCGGCCACGGCGAGTTCCGGCCATGGTGGCCACGGGTGGGCGCAGGTCTACGACGTCGCTTCGGACGGGGGTCGAGGGGAACCGGGGGAGAGCTCACCGGGAGAGACGATGGAGACCTCGGGAGCGGTCGGGGTGCAGCGAGGGCGGTGGTTCGAGCGGCGGCGTCGTGGTGGCTGTTGCGAGGAGATGACGGTGATCCAGTTGTGCAGAGACTCCCGACTTGATATTGGGGGCGAAGACGATGAAGCAGACGGCAGCGCAACTTGCCGACAAGGTTCTAGGCACGGGGACGATGGTGGGCACGCGGACGAGGTGAAGTATGGCTACGGCGGCTCGGCCTTGCGCGGGTGAGAAGATAGCCGCGCAAGAGGGAGGGGGAAGTGAGCTAGGGTTCGACCCAGGGGTAGCGGGGATCGGTCTTATGGCCGAAGGGAGCCGGGGGATGGCCGACACGGCGCCATCGATGGCCATGGCGGTCTGGATGGCCGCCACGATTTCTTTTCTGTAGCAAGGTAGGTGATGGTTGGTTGTGGGCTGGGCCTTGTTACTGTAGTAGTAGGACAAGTGCATAGTAGTTCATTAGCCCTTTTCTCTTTTTCTCTTTTCCTATTTTCTGTTTTGCGTTTTCCCCAGTTTTCTATATAAGTTGTGTACTTAAATGAATTTTGCCAGGGTTGAAACTTGGCACATAAATACTAGATGTTATTCTTGGACTGCACAAAAAGTTTGGGCTAAAAAACAACTATCTAAGTTTGTGTTTGAATTTAAAAGGTTTGTTTTAGTGATGTTGGACCACTTAAATATTACTAGGGATTTATCTATGAGTCAAATGATGTTGGTTTCTACATGATAATTCCTTAGTGAATATTTGCGACCCATCAAACATTTTTGTTTTATCGTTACCAGAAATAATAATTTCACTTGCAATTTAAATTTGAATTTGACTTTGATTTTTGGACAAGTGGAAATTTGCATAGTAATCACGATGACATGGCCACCATTAGGGGGAGATTACTATAGCATGATTCTTGGGGTGTTACAAATCTCCTCCACTACAAGAAATCTCGTCCCGAGATTTAGGAGGTGGAGTAAGGGAGAAAGATCTGGTTACGAAATTCTACGAATCTTCTTGGTCTTGGTTGCCCTTCTCGAAGAGGTCGACCCATAGCATCGATGTCTTCATTCCTATGCATCAATGCAACATGATGAAGTTGTCGTCCTTTCTTCGGGGTCTTCATGGTACTTACGAATAGGTAAGGGCAGCTCGGCAACGATAGAATGCTAAGAGGGTATTCATCCGGGCTTAACCCATGAATGAACATATTAGTATCTCTCGAGTTGGAACTCAGAAAATGCATCGAGAGAAATAATAATAGGCATGAGAATTTTCAAGCGGGTAGGCAAACGTTCAATGCCTGAAACGGGGTGAGAGAGGGGTTCAGAACAACGGAATATGTATGGCGTCTGGTACCAGAATAGAGCACTAGGAAGGTGGCACGTGAATTAAATACGAAGCCAAGCGTGAGAATAACCATTAGAAACAGGGTTGAACAGGAGAGTCAGGTTTCGATCCTATGGAACTGTGGGTTATGGGTCCACCATGTGGTTTAAAGTAGAAAGGGGGCCGACATCTTGCACGGTCACGATAGCAAGGCATGTCAGAGGGTAGCCTGTCAGTTATGTCGGCAGCAACATCGATACCAAGGGAGAGGGACGAAGAGAACTATTCTCCTGCTCGTTTGAACGAGGCGGACCAATAGGTAAAGTTCTCATCCATCGGTGGTTATCGGAATGTCATCAATAATAGTAACAGGGTCTTACCGACACGAATGTACACCGAGGCATTTACATAGGTAGTAGAATATAACTGCTTAGATCATATTGATCACAAGAAAGGTTAAACCAAACAATGAAAAGGAAAAATGTGATTATCATATTAAACAGAACAATGGAAAGGAAAATGTGTTTAAACACATATTTCAGGGGTATATCCTTCCCAAGGACAAGTAGAGCATGATATCCATGACAGGATTGAAAGTAGAAAACCAATTAGGTAATGGGAGATTAATTTCATGACATTACCCATACAAAGGTGTTTGGATAATTGATAAACAAAATATAGCATTGTGCTTCAAATGTTCTTATTGAAGATCGTAGTACCACAGACATGCTTCGAGATAGCATTGACATGGTGATCAAGTAAAGGTCAAACTTTGGATACACGAAGGATCCATCAGGAACAACTTATAGAATAAGTCTTACAATTTCCTCATGGAAGGATGGATAACCTTGCTAAAAAGGAAATTATAACAATAGGTCCTCCGG
The DNA here is from genome assembly GCF_003073215.2 of Triticum urartu. Lineage (NCBI taxonomy): Eukaryota > Viridiplantae > Streptophyta > Magnoliopsida > Poales > Poaceae > Triticum > Triticum urartu. The sequence goes on along the minus strand of NC_053023.1, from coordinate 588,622,683 downwards.
CTAGGTGTGCTAGGCATGACATCACCTTGTTATAACTCTCAGGAATATGTTCCAACCATCATATCTGACCAAGGTTCATATCTGATCGGGGTTAGTATACCTCAGACTCAGTATGCCTGAGAAGAAAAGGTGCAACACAAATTGATGAGATGACATTGTAAGATTCTCGGGAAATGAACTATGGAAGCGAGTTCCGAACAAGAGTTCATGGATATCAGTGACATTTCATCAAGATTAACAAACGATGGATTTCTACAATTATCTAAACAAGGAGGTAACACTTGTCAGACCAAATGATATAGTGATGTATGCTTGAGGAAAACATACACAGTTAAACATTGATTGAAAGGTGCACTAAAAATATGGGCTTAGGTAGCATGATCAATGCTAGAATGGTGATTCGATAACCAATGGTCTAAGAATGAAGTATCGACCATTAACTTGAAAGCAATAGGGTTGCTAGAAGTTTTGAAGTCGCACATCATAGTTTAATTGCCGGTTTTCTGGTTAGAAACAACACGGGGACCAAGGAGTGAATGGATATGGCAAGGAGTATCACCTGTATCAAGAATTCTTAAGAGGTGGTGCAATTCTCACGACATTCTTGACATAAAAAATGGTAATACTCCAAGGTAAAGAACAAATGCTGGATAGCAAGGATCTCAAGGTATATCACGAAACACGAACAAGTTTGTGTTGAACGGAAGGCAATAAAGTGGTCGATGATAACACGAATCATTGAGGGGCAAGGATGGTATTACCCATCAAGAATTCGATATATATCTTGGAAGAGCTTAGGACGTTGATGAGGATCACTACAAATTTTGTCGAGAGATTCTATGAATATGTAATCGATCAGCGATGACATCAAGTCAAAGGAATGATGAAGCAAGAGGTTATTGGAACCACAGGTACGACACAAACTCAGAATCTAGTTTGTGGTTCGAGATGAAATGATAAGACGAGGAAATCGATGTAAGCTTAGTTTATTGTTGAAAGATGTGCTCCGGTAATAAGGAACGGGAGGCACAGTTAAAATTTAGCATGATAATGATATAGCCAATCAGGCTATGTCGGGTTACGGGTTCCGGCAGACCCTTGAGGTTCAAACACTGGGGTGCGCACGGAGATCTCTCCCCTATCGATCTACGTCCGATCCTCTCATGCGAACTAAGATGAAAATGATGAACAACACAAGAGACACGATGTTTATACTGGTTCGGGCCACCGTTGTGGTGTAATACCCTACTCCAGTGTGTGGTGTGGTGGATTGCCTCTGGGGCTGATGATGGACAGTACAAGGGAAGAACAGCCTCGCGAGAGGTGTTCTTGAGCTGGTGCGATGAACTGCTAGGGTGAGTTTAGTCGCCTCTTCCTCTCTCTCTGCTATGGTTCTACCAGCTTTCCAGCCGTCCCCTCTTTCTGTGGTGGCTAGCTCTATTTATAGAGGCCCTGGGCCTCTCCCCAAATAATGAGCGGGAAGGGCGCCAACAATTGGCCATTTCGAAGGGGAACATCTAGTACAAGTTATCCTGACCAAAGGTGGTCTTCGGCTGCCAAAAGCACTGGCGATGACGCCGTCTTGGGCTCCACGGTGACCCCTGTCGGGGATATACCCCGTGGCATAAACCGGCCGGAAGTATAAACCGGCCGGACTGAATGACTCACTGGTTACCCGCCCGGAGCTGGCGGTTCACCGGCTACCCGCCCGGTCTTGGCGGTTCATTAGTAACCCGGCGGGCGGGTCAGATGGATGACGAGGCCCATGGCCCAAAAAGCCAGTTCATACTATGGTGGGCCGGTTTAAGAGGAAAGGCATGAGGAATATTTACCTTACAAGGAGTTAAGACTAGGACTTGTATCCGGTTTGTATTAGAGATAGACTAGTCCTAATCCTAATAGGACTCCACATGTAAACCGCCCCTTCAACATATATAAGGAGGGGCAGAGCTCCCAAAAGGGGGACGAGACAACAATCAACAATCTTAGGGCTAGACACAAAGAGGAGAGCCGGTTTACGGCAACTCCCTCGTGATGATAATGAGACCTAGCCTCAAGCAGCATGTAGGGTTGTTACCGGATGATGTTTCCCGGGGCCCGAAGCTGTCTAAATCCCTGTCTTGTGTTGCGTCTCTCGATTCCGCTCAACCCCTCTCAAGCTATCACATAGATGCGTTGGCCTCATGACTAAGTCCTTACACTAGGACATCTGACGTGACAATTGCACGACAGTTGGCGCCCACCGTGAGGCCTGCGCACGGTGATGTTGAGTTCTTGAAGGGATTTCTTCAGGGATTGAGAAGCTTGCAGTTCATCAGATGAAGGAAAATTTGAGAAATTAGGATTGTGTCAGCTCGCGCTCGTGGGCAAGACCGACTGGTTCGCTTTTCATCAAGAGCGGCCACGAAAGTATCTCGTCGTCTGATCTGACTAGGGTCCGATTACGAATTGTTGCAAAGGAGCTCATCAAAAATAATCTCGCCAGATAACACGGTGGAAGGACCGGGCAGAATAGGTCTCAAGGATAACCTGGCGGAGCGCAAATCGCGTGACGATTTCGCCAAAATCCTTCCATCGGAGGACCCACAATTTGTGATTTCCATCCATGTGGAATCGGAATCATGGGAATAGGGGCGGTCCGTTTTCTACACAATCACATTGATCGATACGATGTGATGCAACTCTAACACGGCTGCCGCTGCGATCTCTGCGGCCTCAAACCGTCCGCTGCTGCAGGTCTGATTCCCTGTCCGACTCGTTCACGGGCCTTGCTACTGCTGAGTCGCCCCTGTCCAAACTTCCCTCGCTGGCCGCGCCATAGGCCGCAGCCGCGGTGTCCACCTCGCGCCTACGCGCGCTGTTTTTCTCTGCCACGTAACGCGTCGGGTCGCTGCAACCAACCGAGTAGCCTTGAGCCGTTACTTTTTCTACTCCAAAGCTGCCAGATGTGGGGCCTATGAGCCACCCCGGATTCTTTCTTTCTACGCGAGCGAGGTTTCCGCCGTAGTTCAAGTCCCAAGGCATCAATTTGTGACTTCTCACGTGAAAGCCAAGAAAAGAATTCATCTACTGGAACGAGACCTCCAAGGAAGTTCTCACGTACTCACAAGGGACAAGCCATCACATCAAAAATCAAATGACAACCCGCATCTAGGCTATCGTCTGATGCTGTTCAACATTATCTAACGCCAGCATCCGTGTTCATCTCACATAATATATCAGGTGCTATTTACCCTATTTATTTCTAAGTATATATCAATTCATCCGAGCAAAATTACTTTGTCCTGCAATATTATATATGCAGGGCAATTATTTATGACAAAAAGTGATATCATTCCGCAAAGATGGAGGCACACCAACATCTTCTGGCACAAGTGGTCGTCGTTACTCAACGGTCTCCCGCACCGGCTTACAACGCCATGGCCGTCTCTCGCGACCGTGCCGGCTTACAACGCCATGGCCGTTTCTCACGACCGCGTCGGCTTACAGCGCCGTGGCCGCCTCTCGCGACCACGCCGGCTTACAACAAGGAGGACGACTCGCCCGTCCGCACCGGCTTACAAACACTGCGGCTGATTCATCTGTCTGCTCCCGCGGCTGACTCACCCATGAGTGATTTCAGCTTCACCAAGTGATCATCAACTTCATGCCGGATTATTTCCGGCTTAACATATCAGGTGACATCTATCTAAATCTATTTTTGACATATATTGTTTTTGTAAAAAAGAACAATTACGTTGGTTTTGCATATTTTTATATGCAGGACAATTATTCGCCACAACATTGGTGTGACACCATGCATATGGAGCGCGCACTGGCGTCATTATATACTGGCTTTTAACCATTCCGCACTACTCAACGGACGCGCGCAAACCGCCTGTGGTCCGGTTTACATCAACACGCGGCCGGTTCTCCATCTACGCCGGCTTACAATGCCCGCAGGCGACTCCCCGTCCGCGCCGGTTCACAATACCCGCAGGCGGCTCTCCGTCCGCGCCGGTTTACAACTCCCGCGGCCGACTCTCCCGTCCGCGCCGACTTACTATGCCGCGGCCGACTCATCTGGCTGTGCCGTCTCTGAAGCTGCGGCCGTCTTTGTCGTCCGTCTCTCGCGGCCTGGTCTACATCAACATACCGGGCCGCACCTGTCTGCATGAGCTGGTGATTGGGTGCACAAGTCGCCGCCACTACAGTTTTGATTAACTGCAAATCGCCAGTTGGAAGGAACCATTGGCCGAGTTGCTGACACGGCTCATATGGGATCATTTACAACCCGCCGCAGTCACCTCAACCTTCTATGGATTCACATCGTGCTATCAACGCCAATGATATACAAGTTATGCCGGTTTATATCACGGTCAAATATGCAGAGTCTCAAGCCAACTCCTCGAGTCACCTTTGAGACTCGGGGGCTACGATGACATGACTCAGCGAATATTGCCAGTTTCAGCAAATTTAAGAACCCCAGGACGATGGAGGGAAGGATAACCCGGTCCCGGAGGCTACTGTTATATTGATAAAAGTTTAAAGGCCGTCATAAAATTTCCGGTTTAGAAAGTATATGACAGTTATAAAATCCCGGCTCAATGAAGAAGATCCGGGTCATCAGAAAGGATTCCGGTTTAAAATCTGGTTCAAGGGAAATCTGTTCTCCCACAAAGCTCTGAAACGCTCAAATCCGGTTTAACAATGTCCGGTTCAAAAAGGAATTATCTTCTCGCAAGTTCAAGTTTAAAGGCCGTCAATTTTTTTTTCTGGCTGAAAATGAAGATTCCGGTTTAAAATCCGGTTCAAGGGAAAGATGTCTCCCACAAAGCTTTGAAGCTCTCAATATCCGGTTCAAGATCCCAGTTCAAGAAGAATTTATCTCTTGCAAAAAAAGTTAAAAGTTGCCAAAGAGGACCTGCTGCCATGATGCGCGGTTCAAACATGGGTATCCCGCCTTACTGGCCTGACATATTATCGATCACATGGAGGCTTCTGCTTCATAAAGTAGGGTCTCTGTTCTTTTACATCATGTGAGGTTACACGGAGTTTCTCTAAAGTGGCCTCCGGTTTACCCCTTGAGTTCGCTTTGCTAAAAGCATCGTGTTATATCACTTGGAGGATTGGTCGTGTCCGAACCAATACCATGCCTCTTGATAGGCGAAAGCCACCAGATCACTTGGGGACTAGGTCATGTCTGAACCAGTCACGCCTCTTGATCGGCCTAAGGCTACAGAATCACTTGGGGGCTTGGTCGAACCCGAACCATGACCACGCCATTTGGTCGGCATAAATGCCATGATTTCATCTGGGGACCTGGCTGACTAGAACCATAGTTACACCTAACGGGAACTTGGTCGTGTTTAGCCATGGTAACGCCATTTGATCAGCTTAAATAAAACTTTTCTTTTGCTTCACACTTTTCTTTGAAGGGGTTTTTTTTGCTTTTCATTATGTTTCTTAAACCGACAATTTTTTTTTCAATTGACGGAACACAGTTCACGTCAATGCGGAGACTATTTGCCCGGTTTAACATCCTCTTATGGAGTAAACCGGTGTTTATCAAAACCCGGCACGGTTTTATCATAAACCGGCACAATATGGAAGGAGTTATCAGTACTCAAGATTTGGGTTATCACCCTTACTACAAAAAGTTGGTAAAACCAACGATGTGATTCAATGTCACAGGTATGATATATTTCATATTTGATTATTCTAAATGCAGCCTTGGTTATAAACCCAGGTTATATGTTGGGTATTATGACCCGTCCGGCGGTAAACCGCCAGGACACTTTAAACTTGTTGTATGCAGAAACAGGTTTGTTAAACCGGCCTGGTTTTTGGACTATAAGTCGCCAGCATATATATATATTTGGATTGCGCCATCGGAATTATGCGCTTATAAATCATTGGGTTATATTATTCAAATAGCCAAACTTGGCTGGATTTTCATTATGATATTGAATGAATAAGGTTTTCATACCGGATTATATTATCTTGAATAGCCAACATGGCTGGATTTTTATGGTTATTAATAACCGGTATTATTGAGTTTTCAAAAGTCGCTTTAGTGCAACAGTTATTATTTTATCAAAGGATATGATTTATTCTACAATGGAAGGAATAGTCCCGAGTCACTGCAGGCTCACGACCCGGCACTTGGGGGCTACATTATTCAAATTGAGATTACATGCAAGTCTCATGTCGCTGCAAGCATGCACCATGACACTTGGGGGCTAATGCAAAGTCATTTTTACTAGTCTCATTGAAGACCCGACTCATCATATTATAATGAGCCGGCCCTTGGGGGCTACCAATTGCTCCTGTCAACAATTAAAGGTACACAAATTTTCGTCCATAATATTGAAGGATTCATTGCTCAGTTGGTAAAGCACAAAACTCTTAACCTTGTGGACGTGGGTTCAAGCCCTACGATGGAAGCTACATTATAAGGTGTTATTTTCATTGAAGTATATATCAAGTCCCGGTTCAGTATTATTTTACTAAGCTGGCCCTTGGGGGCTACGCATCACTGCTCAAGTCTACATGATTATATTTATAAAGTTCCTGCTAATTATTGCATAATGACCCGACCCTTGGGGGCTACACTGATTGAAGTTTTTAAGCAATTACAAGTCCCAGGTAGCTGCAAGCATGACAACCCGGCACTTGGGAGCTACATATATGGAGTATTCAGTTTATATGATTGAGATGAACAAACCGGATTTCTTCAAGGTTAAAACACTAGCAAGTCTTAAGTTATCACTATGTTCTCCTCTTAAGACTTGGGGGCTACATGTATTATGCATATAAAGGAGGAACATCTTCTTTTTATCAGTGTTGAGCAAATCAGGAAGATCAATTACATGACCCGGTGTTGATAACAATTATGACCTGGTGCCATCAATATTTATAAACCGGCCATTTTTGGTAATATTAAACCGGCAAGTTTTACATCTTCAAACCGTCTGAAAATTAGATAAGTATTTTCAGACCCATATTTCTTAAATCGGCGCTTTGGGAGCTGAGTCAAAGGAGTTATTCTTCACAATATTTCTCGGGGACAAACCAATGTCGGCAAATTGATTATGAAATTTGCTTATTGACCTGGATTTTCTAGAAGAAGGAAATGGCAAGGAATTAAGGATGCTCAGATGCCGGTTTACAAGAATTCTTAACCCGGAGCATAATCTATCAAATTTGTTCTTGTATTTGTTTTACAGGATCAGTTTAGCATGGATAAATCCAAATTAAACTGGGGGCTAATGTCGGGGATATACCCCGTGGCATAAACCGGCCGGAAGTATAAACCGACCGGACTGGATAACTCACTGGTAACCCGCCCGGAGCTGGCGGTTCACCGGCTACCCGCCCGGTCTTGGTTGTTCATTAGTAACCCGGCGGGCGGGTCAGATGGATGACGAGGCCCATGGCCCAAAAAGCCGGTTCATACTATGGTGGGCCGGTTTAAGAGGAAAGGCATGAGGAATATTTACCTTACAAGGAGTTAAGACCAGGACTTGTATCCGGTTTGTATTAGAGATAGACTAGTCCTAATCCTAATAGGACTCCACATGTAAACCGCCCCTTCAACATATATAAGGAGGGGCAGGGCTCCCCAAAGGGGGACGAGACAAAAATCAACAATCTTAGGGCTAGACACAAAGAGGAGAGCCGGTTTACGGCAACTCCCTCGTGATGATAATGAGACCTAGCCTCAAACAACATGTAGGGTTGTTATCGGATGATGTTTCCCGGGGCCTGAAGCTGTCTAAATCCCTGTCTTGTGTTGCGTCTCTTGATTGCGCTCAACCCCTCTCAAGCTATCACATAGATGCGTTGGCCTCATGACTAAGTCCTTACACTAGGACATCTGACGTGACAATTCCACGACAACCCCCGTCCTGCCGTCCGACTGGTCTTGGTCTCGTTGCACCGGAATGGTAACCTTTGCCTGATGGCTTGGCCTGTGCTTGCCCCCTTTGCACCAAAGGGGAAACAAGGACATTGCGCAGGCCGCGCCCGCCTGGCGCCCGCCTGGTCTCGATCGTCATGGCTTGCGTCACGGGTTCCAAACGAGGTACCCTTGCATTGATATCTCCGCCTCCTCGCGAGCCTGCCTGATGAGGCTGCCTCTGAGGAAGCTTCCTGTCGTCCGCCCCGTGAGGCTTGGCCCCTCGCGAGGGTCTGGAGCTTGAGCTGATGAAGATGGGCTGCGTTGGGCCCCCGCTTGAGCCATGCCGCATATGTAACGCCCTCGATGCGGCTATATCTCCCACGTGTCGAAGCACGACTTAGAGGCATAACCGCATTGAAAGCAATGTCGCAAGTGAGGTAATCTTCACACAACCCATGTAATACATAAGGGAAAGAGATACATAGTTGGCTTACAATCGCCACTTCACACAATACATGAATAAAGCATTACATCAAACAGATACAATCAAGGTCCGACTACGGAACCAAAATAAAAGAAGAACCCCAAATGCGACAAGGTCCCCGATCGACCCCAACTGGGCTCCACTACTGATCAACTAGAACGAAACAACACAAAGGACAAGATCTTCATCGAGCTCCTCCTTGAGCTTGGTTGCGTCATCTGCACGGTCAACGGCACCTGCAAGCTGGTTTTGGAAGTATCTGTGAGCCACGGGGACTCAGCAATCTCGCACCCTCGCGATCAAGACTATTTAAGCTTATGGGTAAGGTAAAAAGGTATGAGATGGAGCTGCAGCAAGCGACTAGCATATATGGTGGCTAACATACGCAAAAGAGAGCGAGAAGAGAAGGCAAAGCACGGTCGAGAAACTATGATCAAGAAGTGATCCTAGAACAACCTACGTCAAGCATAACTCCAACACCGTGTTCACTTCCCGGACTCCGCCGAAAAGAGACCATCACAGTTACACACGCGGTTGATGCATTTTAATTAAGGTCAACTTCAGGTTTTCTACAACCGGACATTAACAAATTCCCATCTGCCCATAACCGCGGGCACGGCTTTCGAAAGTTCAAATCCCTGCAGGGGTGTCCCAACTTAGCCCATCACAAGCTCTCACGGTCAACGAAGGATATTCCTTCTAGCGGGAAGACCCGATCAGGCTCGGAATCCCGGTTACAAGACATCCTCGACAATGGTAAAACAAGTCCAGCAAGACCGCCCGATGCGCCGACATCCTGACAGGAGCTGCACATATCTCATTCTCAGGGCACACCGGATAAACTAAGCGTACAGAAGCCGACGTAACCCAAGTTGCCAAGGGATGGCCCTGCATGGTGCTCTGGGTTGGACCAACACTTAGACAAGCACTGGCCCAGGGGTTTAAAATAAAGATGACCCTCGGGATGCGCGACTCCCAAGGGAAAAAGGCTAGGTGGCAAATGGTAAAACCAAGGTTGGGCCTTGCTGGAGGAGTTTTATTCAAGGCGAACTGTCAAGGGGTTCCCATTATAACCCAACCGCGTAAGGAACACAAAATCCGGGAACATAACACCGATATGACGGAAACTAGGGCGAAAAGAGTGGAACAAAACACCAGGCATAAGGCCGAGCCTTCCACCCTTTACCAAGTATATAGATGCATTAATTAAATAAGATATATAGTGATATCCCAACAAGTAAACATGTTCCAACAAGGAACAACAACTCCATGTTCCAACAAGGAACATACTTCGATCTTCACCTGCAACTAACAACGCTATAAGAGGGGCAGAGCAACGCAGTAACATAGCCAATCAACGGTTTGCTAGGACAAGGTGGGTTAGAGGCTTGGTTCAATAATATAGGAGGCATGGTAAGCAAGTGGTAGGTATCGCAGCATAGGCATAGAAAAAGAGTGAGCAACTAAGCAAGCAAAGATAGAAGTGATTTCGAGGGTATGACTATCTTGCCTGAAATCCCGCAAGGAAGAAGAACGAGTCCATGAAGAAGACAAACGGACGTAGACGAACGGGTCCTCACAAACGCGACGTTACTGGAACCAACCCGAAGAAGCAAACACCGGAAAGAAGCACACAACATAGTAAACAGCCAACACATGAACATGATATGATATGCGGGATGCGGTATGCGATGCATATGCAAGATTTAACAAGAGATGAATGAACCTGGCCTCAACTTGGAAATCTAAGTGTGCCACTGGAAAGGTGAGATGAAATCGCTTGAAAACGATATAAAGAACGCCGGAATCGGAGTCACGGTTTGGAAAACAAATGGCAAGCAATTCAAATATGGCACCGGTCTGCGATATACAGCAAGTAGCCATCTAAATGCAACAAGATGAACATGCTAAAGCACTCAACCATGGCAACAAAATACATGACAGGGATCCATTCATGATTCTTAACAAAATATGAACACTGAGCTACGGCCAATTCATCCATTAACAGGTTCAAACAAGCATGGCAAAAATGCAAACGGTAAACAGATCTCAGACTTAGTGAAATTAACACTTGTCTGGAATTTCAGATCAGGTAGCACACTTTGAAGCATGAAAACTAGATGCTACAGGAACTTAACATGACAACGTAAAGCATGGCATGGAGCTACTCAAAGAGCTTAACCAAAGTACCTTAGTGACCTTGAGCCAAAAGGGATCAGAAAATACAATTGCAAGCATGTGAACATGGCAAAAACATAATCAGGTTACAGACTTGGTGAAAAACTGGAGCATGCAAATCAGATATCAAGTAGGCATGTTTACGAGCTCGATGCACTCACTACAGAGCATGTCATGACAATCTAAGCATACTCCCACAAAGAATACACATTATACAAGCTAGACATGGCAAGAACAATAGCATAGCAGGCACGGATCAACTACAACATCCTCAGCAAAATCGCTAACAAGTAGACAATCTGCCCAGATTCACGAAATGACAAAAGTAGAGCTCGATTGACTCAAGCTAGGGTGCTCCATAAATGCAAACAAAGACATGGATGGATATAGCACTATAATATTAACAAAACATCCTTACTGATCATCCTCAAAAGAGGCACGGATCACTAGGAAACAACATGAACATATGGCGTATTGATAAGAACAGCTCAAGGACTTAGTGGAATTGCTAAGTCCCTGAAATCAGCATTAACGAATGCACCACTTTGCAAGCTTGTGCTAGTCACCACACACATTACAAAAATACATGGATTGCACCTCTGGAAAGATGGCAAAGCATATAACAAAACTCATGAAGAGCTCAGGGGCATATCATGCACACATTAATCATGGCAAAAAATGACAAATATCTAATTGGAGCAGCAGATCTGACAATTATCTCAAATAGCACTCTTCCAATAGCATTTCGGGCATCAAGATGAACTCAAATGAAAATGATGCAATGAGATGAAATGATGTACTCTCTGAGACGAACATTTTGATATTCTATGTGTCCAAAACGGAGGTACGGATGCAAAGTTACGACATGATGAATATGTGCATATGAAACATGGAAATCTCGGGGACTTAGTGAAATCTCGGGGGGGAAGAAGAAAGTCAACCTCTCCCTGGATCTGACCGGGGTGGGACCGGTTCGAGGCAGAGGAGATCGGGCGGCGTCGGCGGCGCCTCTGGCGAGCTCGTCGCCGGTGAGGACGGCGCGGAGGAGGGCGGAGACAGGCGGAGGCGGGCGGCTGCGCGCGGCCTTGGGGAAGGCGCGGCGTCTCTGGTCGCCGGTGCCCCGGGTCCGGCGAGGCGCGGGGTCGCGCGAGGGGGCGGGAGGAGCAGCAGCTCCGGCGAACGGCGGCGGTGAACTCTGGCGAAGGTGCTCGCGGCGAGGAGAGGCGCGGGCAGGCGGCGACCTCTCTCGGGCGGCGATGTTCAGATCCGGGCCGGACGGGCCCCTCCTGGGCTCCGCGGGCCGGCGCGGACGCGGTGCAGAGGTGGCGGCCACTGGTTGGGCGAGGGCGGCGGCTGGCTGACGTGGCACGCCATGATTGGTTGGAGTGAGGTGGCTATGGGCGGCGGACATGTCCGGCCGGTGGCGGAGATGCGTCCGGTGGCGCGAGGTAGAGGAGGACTAGGGTTTCGTCCGCGAATTTGGAAGGGTTGCACATATATATAGGTAGAGGGAGCTAGGAGAGTCCAAATGAGGTGCGGTTTTCAGCCACGCGATCCTGATCGAACGACCGAGATGATGGAGATGTCTTAGGTGGGTTTTGGGCCAAATTGGAGGGGTGTTGGGCTGCAACACACACGAGGCCTTTTCGGTCCCTCGATTAACCGTTGGAGTATCAAACGAAGTCCAAATGGTACGAAACTTGACAGGCGGTCTACCGGTAGTAAACCAAGGCCACTTGGCAAGTCTCGGTCCAATCCGAAAATGTTTAATCCCCAAACACGAGAATAAGGTAGAAAGGACCACCGGAGGAGATAGGAGCGCCGGAATGCAAAACGGACAACGGGGAAAATGCTCGGATGCATGAGACGAACACGTATGCAAATGAAATGCACATGATGACATGATATGCAATGCATGACACGCAAGCAATGACAAGGCAACAACAGCGAATAACTGGCGGAAACCTGGCACATCGGTCTCGGGGCGTTACACCGCAGGCCGCAGGCAGGCAAGTCTGGGGACCCCCGTTCCCAGAATGCCGACAATAGCCCCCGGGCCCAAGGCACACGCGGGCTTGGCTTAGCAGAGAAGCGAAGGGGCAAGCGCGAAGCTCCGCGGGCCCTAACAGCCTGCGGCCTTGGGCGCCGCGTGGTGGTTGATTGGGAGTGGGCGTCTGCACTTCCCACGATGCCTCGGCAACTGCATGACTTGACAAGTCCCTGCATGCAAAGATATGGGTCATGATTACCCAAGGTCATGATGCCCGGCGGTTGGCCTTCCCCGGCTATAAGTACGGGGCCGCGTGAGCTTCGCCGGTTCACCCCTTTCCGTCACTCCTCCTCTTCTTCTTCCTCATCCTTGCTTCCTCTTGCACCAATGGCATCGATCCGCCGGTTTTTAGCTGAGGAGAAGGGAAAGGCCCCCAGAGAGGGTCCTGACCCCCTCCCACCGAAGAAGTGGCCAATCCTTTGTCACCGGGATGAAGGCGCCGGGCAGGTGGTGTCGAGGCCGTGGTACGAGCGGCCGCCGCCTGGGTTCCCGCTGCCCTTGCACGCCCGCGTCGTAGGCCCCAGGGGGGAGGGCGCCGAGCAACACCGACAGCGTCACCGCCGACGCCGGCGAGTCACAGTGGTGCGCGTCGTCCCCCTTGGAGTCCACGCGGAGCGCTCCTCTCGCGAGCTTGTGCTTCACGCCGCCATGCCTCCAACTTCGTGGATCCGCCTTCCTCCCTCCTTCGCCTTCGAGATGCCGCCGAGCGGGGCCCTGGAGCTCTGGCTGCAGCACGCCGACTGTGGCACCCCTGCAACCGGCACGGAGGTCGCGGTCGTCGCTCCAGGCAAGGTCTTCATGACCCGGGGCTGGGGTGAGATTGCCCGGGTCTGTCGCGTGGACGGCGCCTTGGTGATCCATCTTGAATACGACGACGCCTCCTTGATGTTCTTCAAGGTCTTTGATGCAGAAGGACGCCGGCTGGAATGCTGCCCTAAGGGAAGCGACAGTGGTGACGAACTGGCGAGGACCAGCCCCGCCCGTTGGTCCTCCTGCAGCTCCTCAGGCAGCAGCGGAGGGACTGCGGGCTTCAGTGGCTCCCCCGAACACCTTGCGACCCTGGAGACGAGCGACGACAGCTACGAGCCTCCGAGATCGCGCCGCGCTTGGAGTGAGGCAGCTGCATCGGGCCGCCGACGCCACTAATCAGGATGGGATTGGCGTCGGCACTGGGCAGCCCACTGTTGATGATGGCGTCGCCTGGGGAGGTGCTAGCAAGTAGCGTTCCTTAGGGTTAGCACCTTTTGTTCCCTGCAAGGAATTAAAGCAACACCCCGCGGGGGTATGTAAGGCGTCTGCCGTGCTTTTGTAATTACTATATCCTTAATATGAATTAGCGTGAGGTGTCCGTTCTGTTCTGGCTAAGCTCCCCCTTTCTATCCTCACGAGGACTTGGCGCTCTACGCTGACAGGTCCCAGTCCCCAGGCAAGCTTCAGCCGTCGCTGGTATGCCAGGTCGCGATGCCGTGGTCAAGGCCAGGAGGTGAGCGGCCCGAGGTCCGGTAAGAGCCCCCGAGTCGCGATGCTCGGGAGGTCCCCTTTAGCGCTCAAGCAATCCTTGCTGGGCGAGAAAGGAAGGTAGCGTCGCCGTGAAAGAGTTGCATTGGGCGGGGATTTAGCGCTGCGTTGGTCTAGCTTTTGTGACGACGCAACTTATCTTGTGTGTCTGACGTAGTTCCTCGAAGAGGCGCCTGGCCCGAGAGGCGGTGGTCGAGGTACTGCTGGGTTAGGCCCTCACGAGCTTCTTCCCACTCCCCCGCACTTTCCTTAACGCTCTACGTCCTCAGGTCCCGGCCCTCGAGCGAGCTCAGCCGCCGCTGGTATGACAGGTCGCGATGCCGTGGGTCAAGGCCAGGGGGTGAGGGCTGGAGAGCCAGTAGGAGCCCATGAGTCGCGATGCTCAGGTACCCCCCTTTTAACGTGCAAGAGGTCCGTGCCGAAGAGAGGGAGAGAGAGCTCACGATGCCCCCAATGTTGCTCCTGGAGTAGGTCCTGCACACCAATCATGAGGAGAAACAAGGCCTGTCGTTACGGTCGCCGGCCAACCTATGGTCACTCCGAGGGAGCGGTCAGGGCACTGAGGGCCTGGTGAGGTGGCGCCGCGCGGGGCTGCCGCGGCCAGAGCTCGACCACTCAGGTTTATCAACGCTGCAGGGATGGACCCGTGCGCACGCGTCGTGCCAGAGCGAGCGGCTCTTCAAATAGGCGTCGATCGAGCAGGTGATTAGGTCAGGTATGTTAAGAACATAGGAGGAAATCCAATTTCAAGCAAGCGCAGGTAAAAGCAACCGCCGCTGGGTCGAGCCCGAGCGGCGTGGGGATGATGCAGCCTGAGGGGCGCCCCCAACAGGGTAAGTAAAGAGCATAACCAAAATGGATACATGCCACGGGGATGGACCCACACGGCCTGGGAATGGTGCAGCCCTATGGGCGCTCCCACCTGAAAGTAGAACTCTGAAAGATGTCACCTGGTGCTGTTGAAGACAAACTGATGCTGAGGAAGTGAGCGATGCACGGTGAAGACGTCGACCCTCACGAGCCCCCAGGCCCAGGGGCCTCGGGAGGCTCTGGTGGCACGTGCAGGTCTTCGGGGACCATCGCCACCTCCGCCAGGACCGCGCGATGCCTGACCTCCTGAGCCTCCAGAATGCTCCTCAACAGGCGCTGATGTGCGGCGACCGCGCTCGGCAAACCGAAGGGCATGCGAACGTAGCTATGGGGTGGTCCCACACAGCGCCCTATGGCCGAAGGCCATAGGCGCTCCTGGGACGCAGCTCGGTTGAGCCCTGGTACGTCGACGCAGACGCGCAGTCCTCCATCCTCGCCTGGATGTGGGGCCACGGCAGGTAAGCGGCGGCTGCCGCGCATGACTCTGGACTCTTGTAGCTCTTGGGTGTTCCTTGCGATGAACTCCTGAGGGTTTTGTCTCCTTTGACTTGTACCTTTCTGAGGGAAGCGTGCCTGAAAGCACCCCTCCAAGTGGTGCCCGAGCGCCTCCCCCATGACCTTGGCAAGGTCGGTGGCTCTCCAAGAGAGAGCCCCCGAGCCCTGCCTGAGGAGGGCGCCGGGCGCGTCTTCCTATGCGCGAGAGGGCGGCGCTCCCTGATCGGGCGCGAATCCTAACGCAGTACCTCCGGAGGTGCCTGCTTCCTTGTGGCTCTGGCCAGGTGAAGTCTTCTTCTTCTTGAGGGTCGCCTCGGGAGGCCTCCCGCTCCTGTGATCTGGGTCTTCGATTGCTGCGGCTTGGAACGCATGCTCGAGCGAGCACACTGCGTCCCTTTCTTCACAGGGTACGGTGATGACTCCACCGCTTCCTGGCATCTTGAGGACATTGTAACCATGGTGAGTCACTGCCATAAACTTGGCTAGGGCTGGGTACCCAAGGATGGTGTTGTACGGCAGGCGGATGTGAGCGACGTCAAAGTCGATGAGCTCGGTGCGGTAGTTGTTGCGTTGCCCGAAGGTGACCGGAAGGCGAACCTGCCCAATTGGAACAGTGGAACCATCGGTGACTCTTGAGAAAGGCTTGGTTGGCTGAAGCTGGTCGTATGGCACTTGGAGATTGTCGAATGTCTCGACGGACAGGACGTTGAGTCCTGCCCCGCCATCGATGAGGGTCTTGGTGACCTGCACGTTGCTGATGACTGGGGAGAAAAGCATTGGGAGGACTCCGGCCGTTGCCGCACACTTGAGCTGGTCTGCGGAACTGAATGTGATCGCGCACGAAGACCACCTGAGAGGGCGCGTGGCCTTAAGCTTGGGAAGGACTGCATTCACCTCGCGAGCAAACTGCTTGAAGATGCGCTGTGAGGCTGGGGCCTGGCTTCCGCCCTAGATGCAAGCAATTGCACGCGGCTCTTGGAAGCCCCCAGCCCCATCATCTTGGTGTTGGTCTTCGTTCCTCCTTGGTGGAGGTGGCAGAGGAGGGAGGCCTGCGTTGCCGTGGGGACGATCCTCACAAGGCTGGTCCCTCCAGCCTCCCTCGCGAGGCTGGTCCTGCCAGCGGTCCTCGCGAGGGCGGTCATGCCATCCCTGGCGAAGGCCATGGTCTTCCCATCGTCCATCGCCTCTTCCTCCTCCTCGGCCATAGCCCCTGTCATTGCTCTCTAGGCGTCGGCCGATTCGCCCATCTTGCACGGCTCTGAGCTCTTGACATTCGTTGGTGTTGTGAGTGTGGAGGTCGTGGTACACGCAGTACCGTCTGCCCTTGGATGACTCAGACTGATCCCTGCCTCGCTTGGTGTCCGGTTCCGCTGCTAGCACGGCAGCCCCCTTGCGCTTCACGTCCTTGGCCTTGAGCTTCTTTTCTTCCAGGTCGGCTGCCGGGAGCTCGAGGAGGGAGAGACGCCCTTCCTCAGCCCTGGCGCACTTGGTCGCCAAGTTGAACAGCTCCAGGGATGTGCACATATCTTCATGGATTGCTAGCTCTTCCTTCATCTTGACGTCGCGCACGCCGTCAGAGAAGGCTGAGATGATGGCTTCTTCAGTCACCTTGGGGATCTTGAGGCGAGCGTAGTTGAAGCGCTGGGTGTACTTCTGCAGGGTTTCTCCTGGCTGTTGCTTGATGCGGCGCAGGTCGCTCACGGCCTGGGGCCGGTCGCGAGTGCCGTGGAAGTTGGCGATGAAGCGGTTGCGCATCTCGCTCCAGGAGGAGATCGTGCCGGGAGCCAGGTTCAGGAGCTAGGTGCGGGCACCGTCCTTGAGCGCCATGGGGAACCAATTCGCCATGACCTTCTCGTCTCTGTTGGCGGCTACGATGCCCAGCTCGTAGAGCTGCAGGAACTCCGCGGGGTCTGCTGTGCCATCGTAGCAGGGAGGGAGGTCAGGCTTGAACTTGCCTGGCCATGTGACGCCGCGTAGCTCGGGGGTGAAGGCGAGGCAGCCCGCCGTGGCCACCAGTGCCCTTTGCTGGTGCTGGACTCATTCTTGCGGGTCACCACGCGCCGCCACTGGGAGCAGTGCGGGGTTTTGTCATGGAGGCGCTAGGGCGCGATCTTGGCGCGCCGGAGCTGGGAGCGCGTGAGCACCTTCCCGGGGACGTGGGATCTCTTGGCAGCTTCCTTCTTGCTGCGCAGGCGCCGGAAGTGGAGGGTCTCGCCCTGGGGCTGCGCGCCTTGGAGCCAAGGCACCTTCTTGCGGAGGAGGCGGCGGAGGCGCCTCCTGATCCTCGCCCCCTGCATGGGATGGAGGGCGAGGCAGCGAGAGCCCCCTGCAAGGGGGAGCCCCCTGCGGCACTGACGAGCTCAGTGATGCGGGCGACCAGTCCTCGTAGAGGTCATCGATGAGGCGATAGTGCAGGAGCTCCTACGCCAAGAGCAGTGAGGCGTGCACATCCATGGATGCGCGACGGGCGTGGGACGACGGGCGTGGGCGTGAGTCAGCGACGTGGTGGCGGTGCGGCCATCCCGCTGCACCGAGGGGTGCTGGGACGAGGCCTGCTGCTCGTTCCCCGCCGGGCCGGTGGCGGCGTTGGCGGCGGGCGACGGGGAACGACGAGGGGGGCCGACGACGGGCGCCGTCTGGGTGACGCGAGCGGCGTGAGCAGCCCGGCGCTCGGCACGAGCCCGACGAGCATCAGCCATGGACACGACGGAAGATCACACGCGAACAGTGGAAGGAAGATTCCGGCGCACCCCTACCTGGCGCGCCAAATGTCGGGTTACGGGTTCCGGCAGACCCTTGAGCTTCGAACACTGGGGTGCGTGCGGAGATCTCTCCCCTACCGATCCACGTCCGATCCTCTCGTGCGAACTAAGATGAAAATGATGAACAACACAAGAGACACGATGTTTATACTGGTTCGGGCTATTGTTGTGGTGTAATACCCTACTCCAGTGTGTGGTGTGGTGGATTGCCTCTGGGGCTGATGATGGACAGTACAAGGAAGAACAGCCTCGCGAGAGGTGTTCTTGAGCTGGTGCGATGAACTGCTAGGGTGAGTTCAGTCGCCTCTTCCTTTCTCTCTGCTATGGTTCTACCAGCTTTCCAGCTGTCCCCTCTTTCTGTGGTGCCTAGCTCTATTTATAGAGGCCCTGGGCCTCTCCCCAAATAATGAGCGGGAAGGGCGCCAACAATTGGCCATTTCAAAGGGGAACATCTAGTACATGTTATCCTGACCAAAGGTGGTTGAGGGAGTCCTGGATTAGGGGGTCTCCGGACAGCCGGACTATCTCCATTGGCTGGACTGTTAGACTATGAAGATACAAGATTGAAGACTTCGTCTCGTGTCCGGATGGGACTCTACTTGGCGTGGAAGGCAAGCTAGGCAATACAGATATGGATATCTCCTCCTTTGTAACCGACCTTGTGTAACCCTAACCCTCTCCGGTGTCTATATAAACCAAAGGGTTTTAGTCCGTAGGACAACAACCACAACATACAATCATACCATAGGCTAGCTTCTAGGGTTTAGCCTCTCTGATCTCGTGGTAGATCTACTCTTATACTACCCATATCATCAATATCACAAGCAGGACGTAGGGTTTTACCTCCATCAAGAGGGCCCGAACCTGGGTAAAACATTGTGTCCCCTGCCTCCTGTTACTATCCGGCCTAGACGCACAGTTCGGGACCCCCTACCCGAGATCCGCCAGTTTTGACACAGACATTGGTGCTTTCATTGAGAGTTCCTCTGTGTCATCGCCCTTAGGCTTGATGGCTCCTACTATCATCGATAGCGATGCGGTCCAGGGCGAGACTTTTCTCCCCGGACAGATCTTCGTATTCGGCGGCTTTGCACTGCGGGCTAATTCGCTTGGCCATCTGGAGCAGATTGAAAGCTATGCCCCTGGCCGTCAGGTCAGGTTTGGAAGTTTGAACTACACGGCCGACATCCGTGGAGACTTGATCTTCAACGGATTCGAGCCACTGCCGGGCACGCCGCACTGTCATGACGGGTATGACCTAGCTCTGCCGCCGAACAGTACCCCAGAGGCCGCGCCTGCATCAGCTCCGACCCTTAGCTTGGAGCCAACTGCGCCAATCAAGGACGGGTGGCTAGACACCGCCTCAGGGGCTGCAGTCTCAACGGCGATCGAGCCGAACACCAGCCTAATCCTCTGCGAAGCCCGTGACTCCAAGGTGCCGGACTCTTTTCCAGACTCCGAACCGTCCGCGCCCCTGCCAATCAAATCCGATTGGGCGCCGATCATGGAATTCACCGCCGCAGATATCTTTCAGCAGTCGCCCTTCGGCGACATTCTGAATTCACTAAGGTCTCTCTCTTTATCAGGAGAGCCCTTGCCGGACTATGTCCAACAGGATTGGGATGCGGACGACGAAGAAATTCGACGCCCACCCACCACCCACTTCATAGCCACTGTCGATGATTTAACCGACATGCTCGACTTCGACTCCGAAGACATCGACGGTATGGACGATGATGTAGGAGGCGAACATGAACCAGCGCCTATAGGGCACTACAAAGCCACCTCGCCATATGACATATACATGGTGGATACACCCAAAGAAGGCAATGGCGATGAGATAGCGGAGGATGACCCCTCCAAGAAGCAACCCAAGCGCCGACGTCAGCGGCGCCGCTCTAGGTCCCGCTAAAGCAAAAGTGGTGATACCGGCACAGGAGATAATAACACTCCGGATAGTGCCAAAGACAACAACATTCCCCTCCAGCAAGATTCAGAGCAGGAGGATGGAGGAGCCAGCTCTCCTGAGAGAGAGGCAGATGGAGAGGAGGAGGATGACAATTACATGCCCCCCTCCAAAGACAAGGCAAGCCTCGGCGACGATGAATTCGCCGTACCAGAGGATCCGGTCGAACAAGAGCGCTTCAAGCGCCGGCTTATGGCCACGGCAAATAGCCTGAAGAAAAAGCAGCAGCAGCTTCAAGCTGATCAAGATCTGCTAGCTGACAGATGGACTGAAGTCCTCGTGGCCGAGGAATATAAACTCGAGTGCCCCTCCAATAATTACCCAAAGTGCACGTTACTACCCCGACTGGAGGAGGAGGCGTATGATACGGCTGATCGGCCACCTCGTGGCCGCGATAGAGAGGCATTCCAGCCAAAAGCTCAGCCTCCACCCCGACGCCATTCAAATAAAAAGGCATGGGGAGATACGCCAGACCTGCGAGACATACTGGAGGACAAAGCAAAGCATGCAAGATCGATCTACGGATCACGAAGGCGCACTACTCTGCGAGACGATAAACGTCATGCACTACTGGAATCAGCTACTTTGCCATCTGCCAGATCTTTGCCGTCTGCTAGCGGACGGCAAAGAAGCTCTTTGCCATCAGCTACCCAAAAGCAGACGGCAAAGAACTGGCTGATGGCAAAGACCTTCTTTGCCATCAGCCAGTTCTTTATCGTCCGCTAGCGGACGGCAAAGAGCAAGTAAGCGGACGGCAAAGGGAGGCGGACGGCAAACGTTTAGGTTACTAACGGCGCCCCACCCCGCCCATCTCTCTCTGTTCCCTCTCCTCCCCGACGACCACTGCCACCCACCGCCGCCCCCTTGCCCCACCTCCCCTCGCCCCGGCGCCCCCTTGCCCCACCTCCCCTCGCCCCGTCGCCCCGTCGCCCCCATCACCCGCCACCGCCCTGGCGTCCCGTCGCCCGCGCCGGAGCCAGGCTCGCGCCCTGGAGCTCGCCGCCCCTGCGCCTCGGAGCTCGCCGTCCCTGCGCCCCGGAGCTCGCCGCCCCTGCGCCCCGGAGGTCGCCGCCCCTGCGCCCCGGAGGTCGCCGCCCCTGCGCCCCGGAGCTCGCCGTCCTGTCTGCCTCGCGCCCCGGAGCTCGCCGCCGCCCAGGAGCCAGGCTCGCCGCCGCCCCTGCGGCCGTGCCGCCCCCTCCATCCTCCATCGAGAGGAGCCAAGGTGAGCTTTTTTTTCTACTGTTTTTCTTTGCTGTTTAGGTTTAATTAGGTTATTGATAGGTTTAGGTTAGTGCTAGATTTAGGTTAGTGCTAAGATTTAGGTTTAGATTATTATTACAAGAAGAAAGTTGAAAAAAAGAAGAAGAGGTAGAAGAAGAGGAAAAAGGAAAAAAAGGAAGAAGAATAAGAAGAAAGTTGAAAAACAGAACAATAAAGAAGAGGAAAAAGGAGAAGAAGAAAGAAGAGGAGGAGGAGGAGGAAGAGGAGGAGGGAGAAGAAGAAAGAAAAGAAGAAGAAGAAAGAAGAAGAAAGAATAAGAAGAAGAAGACCCCGACGCGCCACCCCGACCCCGACCCCCGACCCCCGACACCCCGACCCCGACACCCCACCCCGACCCCCCACCCCGACCCCGCCCCCGACACCCCGACCCCCGGCCCACACCCACCCCGACACCCCGACCCCGACACCCCCGAACCCCGACCCGACCCCGACCCCGACCCCGCCGACACCCCGACCCCGACCCCGACACCCCGACCCACCCGACACCCCGACCCCGACACCCGACACCCCGCCCGACACCCGACCCGACCCCGACCCCCGACCCCGACCACACCCCGACCCCACCGACCCCCTGACCCCCTGACCCCGACACCACACCCCGACCCCAAAACAGCACCCCGACCCCGACACGGCACCCCGACATCGACAGGACACCCCGACCTCGCCGTTGTTTTAAATGTGCAGTTGTTTCATCGCTGCGAGGTTTGGTGTTCGACGACCTCGCCGTGCGTTTGACGAGCTCTGCCCCTTCGTTCGTGGGTGAGCACAAATGGCAAGTCCTCCTCCCCCATTAATTATTTGATCTATTCCGATGAAACTTGATAGCTAGCTATGTATGTGTCTTGAATCATCAGTATGCGTAACCAATATGTGTCTCCCGTTCGAAAGCATCATAGTTATAAATATGCATGCATTTGCATATATATAACCTTGATTCTTTCGAATTGTCCAACGCTATCCATGGACAGCCTGAGTATGTGTAGATTGGGTTCGTTTTCCCATATGCTTTGCTCCGGATCCGACGCATATATTTCGTCAGTGCCTCCCCTGTTGTTCTCCGGGTACACATCCTCTCTGTTCATTGCAGAGACGTGTATTAGGAGAACAGCGGGGAGGTGCTGCCGAAATTTTGCGTCGGATCCGGAGCATAGCATGGGAAAATAAACCCAATCTACACATACACGGGTGGGATTAGGACCTATCATTACCTATTAGAGTGTAGGTTGCATGGACGTAATAAAATTGACAAAGTAGATCAACTGATGAATATATACATGGTGAATTACATATATAATTGTTGTGTGTCCAGTAGCTCTGAAAGTCAAGATGAGTGACCGTGCTTGGATGTATACCGGTCACACTGGTCATAACAAATGGAGCGCTGAATGGTTCACAAAAACTAAGGGGTTTGTGCAAGCCGCATTTGCAAATGGCCAAAAGAAAACCTGGTGCCCCTGTTTCCGGTGCGGCAATTGGGAAAAGAAGACAAAGGCTGAAATGGGCAAACACCTGCAGAAGAGTGGTTTTATGCCCGATTATACGGTGTGGACATTTCATGGTGAGTCTGCCCAACGTGACCGAGCTGAGGTGGATCGTCGTCGCACCAACGAGCATGGTACCGGGATGGAAAACATGGTGCAAGGCTATGATGATGCTCGGGATTCGGACGAGGAGATGGAGGAATCTGCAAAGGCCTTCAATGAAATGTTGGAGTCTTCGAAACGTCCGCTCCACGAGCACACTGAGCTTTGTCAGTTGGATGCCATCTCACAAGTAATGGCTCTGAAGGCTCAGTTCAACTTGGGCAGAGAATGCTATGACGCAATTATGACAGTATTTGGACGCTTTCTACCCAAAGGCCATGTAATGCCTGCAAACCTGTACCAGTCGGACAAAATACTCCGTGCACTGAAGATGCCCTATGAGAAGATACATGCCTGTGAGAAAGGATGTGCCTTATTTAGGCTTGACTATGCGGACTTGAACTATTGTCCCATTTGCAAGTCTTCCAGGTATATTGTGGTAGACAACGGTATGGGTGAGAAGACACAGACCAAAATCCCCGTTACTGTTCTTCGGTATATGCCAATCGTACCAAGACTTCAACGTCTTTTCATGGTCGAAGAGACGGCCAGACAGATGACATGGCACAAAACAGGCAAAAGAACCGAACTAGATGCAGATGGGAATTTGATGATGGTACACACATCGGATGGTGTTGCGTGGAAAAAGTTTGATGAATTACATGCTGACAAAGCGGCAGATCCGAGGCATCCTCGAGTCGGCATCAACACGGATGGGTTCAGTGTGTTTGGTATGACGGCAGCCCAATACAGTTGTTGGCCCGTATTTGTCTTTCCACTAAATCTCCCCCCGGACAGATTATGCAAAGAAAGAACATTTTCCTGACGTTGATAATTCCAGGACCCAACTATCCGGGCAAAAATATGAATGTGTACATGCAGCCACTTAAGGACGAATTGCAAGAAGCCTGGGATAATGGGTTCAAGACATACGACGCCTTTAGCAAACGGAACTTCATAATGCGTGTCTGGTACATGTACTCGACACATGACTTGCCGGCGTATGCGCTATTCGTTGGCTGGTGTGTGCATGGAAGGTTCCCGTGCCCCACATGCAAGGGAGCTCTTGAGTTTCGTTGGCTTCAGGCCGGTCGCAAGTTTTCTTGCTTCGACATGCATAGACAGTTCCTGGATCCTCGCCATAAGTTCAGGAAAGACAAGAAGAACTTCATCAGGGGTAGAGTTGTCAAAAACTCTGCACCACCTGCATTGACAGGCCAACAGACCCTGGATCAGTTAAACGCTCTCGAGCCAGATCCACAACGTCCAGGGTACTTCAAGGGGTATAATACTAAGCATGCGTGGACTCACAAAACATGCTTATGGGATCTGCCTTACTTCAAAGACCTCCTTTGCCCACACAACATCGACGTGATGCACACTGAGAAGAATATCGCCGAGGCACTTTTTGGTACATTGTTCGGCATAGATGGGAAGTTAAAGGATAATACTAAGGCTAGAGTCGATCTGGAGGCGCTATGTGATAGGCCGTTACAAAACATGAAAGAACCGAAAGGAAAGCAGAACTGGACGAAGCCAAAGGCATGGTTCAATCTTGGAAGGCCAGCTATGAGGGAAATTCTCTTGTGGGTGCAACAGCAGTTGATGTTCCCCGATGGGTATGCAGCGAATCTAAAGAGGGGAGCGAATCTTGATAAACTGAAGATATTTGGTCTCAAGAGTCATGATTGGCACATATGGATTGAGCGGGTAATGCCGGTGATGTTGCGTGGCTTCATCCCTGAGGATGAATGGCTAGTACTGGCAGAACTCAGCTATTTCTTCCGTGTTCTTTGTGCGAAAGAACTATCGCCTGGTGTGCTAGAAGAAATGGAAGAGTTGGCGCCGGAGTTGATCTGCAAGTTAGAGAAGATCTTTTCACCGGGCTTCTTTAATCCAATGCAGCATTTGATTTTGCATCTCCCGACCGAGGCAAGATTGGGGGGGCCCGTGCAAAATCGTTGGTGCTACCCAACTGAGAGGATGCAGAAGACGCTTCGAGAAAAATGTAAAAATAAACGTAGAATTGAAGCATCGATGGCTAAGGCATTCATCACAGAGGAGGCGGCAAACTTCGTAACAGCGCACTACGAAGCCAAAAATCGTCATTTGCATAATCCGAAGCCTCGGTACAATGCTGACGAGCCTAAAAAGGGTGGATCCAACCTCAGCCTATTCAAAGGGAATCTCGCACCAGCTAGTGTTTCACATCCAGTATCTTTGGATAACGAAGAATGGCGGACCATTTCGTTGTATATCTTCAACAACCTGATAGAAGTGCGGCCATACATCGAGTAAGTTCTCGGTACATTGTTTCGCAACTTCTATTTCCTTTGAACTACTCTTATTCCTGGATATGTCATACAGTCGATATGTCACCATATTCTCGTATGGAGCGGAGATCCAAAAGGATTCCGTCGAAGAGTATGAGCTTCTCGCAAAGCAAGGAGGTGGCTATCCCGGTTTCATCTCTTGGTTCAAACAAACGGTAATTTCTATTAGACAATTTCATATCATTCGCTAATTTGTGCATAATGCAACAATCCTTTCATATTAAACTTGTAGGCTAATTCAGAGTCTATGGACGCCGAATTGAGACAATTCGCTAATGGTTTTGACTATAAGGTCCATTCATTTGACAAGTACGACATCAACGGGTATCGCTTTCGTACCTATGGCAAAGAGCTATCTATGGCCGACCGAAAGTCAACAAATTGTTGTGTATCTGCTATCGGCGAAGGAGGTACCGAGTATTATGGGAGAGTTGAAGCAATTTATGAACTTCTGTTCTATGGTGAAAATCCACCGAATGTCGTAGTCTTCAAATGTTATTGGTTTCAGCCGAAGGAGACTAGAAGGACTCATGAACATGTAGGGCTAGTTGAAATCAACCAAAGCACTCATTTAGATGTTCCTGATGTCTATATTATGGCTCAACAGGCGACCCAAGTATTCTATCTACCGTGGGCCTGCCAAACTAATCCAAATCTGAAAGGTTGGGATGTAGTTTATGAAGTGCCGCCACGTGCTAGACTTTCTCCCCCAAAGGAAGAGGATTATGAACCTCACATTAACCCAGACACATATGAAGGAGAATTCTTCCAAGAGACACGTCTTTCCAAAAAGCGTTTCAAGAACCGCTATACTTCACCCCAAAACATTGAAGTAGACAGCGACAATGAATCCGACATCACCCCAGAGGAGGAACAAGAAGAGCCGGAACAAGAAGAGGTTACTGCTGCGGATGACCTGTCAATGCTTGACCGATTACGTCAAGGTGGCCTTGCACATGTTGATGCCAATGAACCCTATGAGCCCGTCATTGATTATAGTGATGATGATGATTATGCATTTATTGATGATACTGATCGAGATTATTAGTAGTGTCAGGTATTACATTTTTTTATGTTGTACTTGATGATGATACACTTAAGTGATACACATATTATTATTCATGTCGGTCTTTTTTTATGTTGTACTAATTTCGTTTACTGTTTGTCATGGCAGGTGTTGAAAGATGGTGGGCGCTGGTCGGGAGCGTGGTCTGAGGTCTTCCATTCCAGACGCACCTCTCCGCCGAGCGTTGCTGGACAGTATGGCCACACCGCCGGGCCCTTCTTCGTCGACCGCGGTGCCCAGCAGGGGACAAGCTCGAGGTAGGAAGAGAGGAGGTGGGGCACGTGGTCGTGGGAGAGGAGGTAGGGCTACGGCGCCTTCCTCGCCGCCACCCCCGGCTGTTTCACCCGAGCACGTGACTGCTAGGGTGGACTCGTCCGAGGAGGAGGCTACACGGACTCCGGTCGACGAGCCTCCGGTCCACGGGTCTTGGGCCCACGAGCCTCGGGTCGACTGGCCTTCGGCCCACGAGAGTTCGGCCCACGTGACCCCGGAGGAGCACACGTCCGGATGGGGTACCTGGCCGGATCAGCCCGAGGAGCCGAGTGGCCATGCTGATGATGGTGGGGAGCCGACTGATCTTGAGGAGGAGGGGGGCACCGTCTACCAGCGTGGTGCTACACGGCTCCCGTCCGTGCCGGTGACCCGCGAGCAGAGGTGGTTGATTTTCCCTGATGGGGAGAGGTACGTAAGTGCATTTAATATTTTTGTACCTTGTGCATTCACGTTTTTTCAAATAACTAATGCGTTGGCCTTGTCATGCTGCAGGGGTTGGGACCACCATCATAGTGTCCGCCGGCCCAACTCCGTCCTTGGAGTTCTTTGCCGGCAAAACTTCCCGGGGTTTGTCACGTTGCCTGGTGAGGGTCGGCTTCCAGAGCTTGGATTGAGCTGGGAGCACTACGTGGCTGCCCCGGCCCCGCCGGATGAGATTATCGACGGTGTCGTGTGCGACACGAGGGCAGACATGGTGATCAAAAAGTTTTGGGTAATTTCTCCTTTACACATTTAAAAATCTTCAACTAGCTAGTTATTAATTGTACTAATCAATATTGTCTCATTTGATTGCAGACATTCTACAGGTGTGAGGAGGGATACGAGGAGGACGCGGCACATGTTATCGAGAACGTCTGCAAGCGCCTACTCCAGAACTTACGGCACGAGGCTCGGGTGCAGGTTGTTCGAGACTACTACGCCTTGCGTGGTATCAAGAAGACCAAGCCGGCGTGCCGTGATAAGTTCCTGAGTAAGGAGCAGTACATGAAGGTAATTCTTAAGGCCTTCTCTACTTAAGTTCCTTCATTTAGTAATTCTTAGCCATAGCGCTCAAGTTTCTATTTGCTAACTTAGGCGCCTCCGAGATGGTGTGCGGATCGGATGGATTGTTGGGAGGTGTTGGTCGATGAGTGGTGCTCTCCACAATGGCTAGCCCTCCACAACGAGGCCAAGGACAAACGTGCCCAAATGGAAGGTGTGCCACACCATCAAGGCAGCTCCAACTTATATCAGTTCGGGCGCAACTGGGTATGTGGTTTGCTTCATGATTCATGCAATTCATTCATCATGCTAGCTTGAGCCCTTTAATTACTAATTTTCATTGTTTCTTTCTTTCAGGCACGCTACAATAAGGCGGATAAGGTGCCAGAGGTGTACGACCTGTATGCCATGGCCCACACTGCCTCTTTCAAGAAAGTCAAGGCTTTCTCTCAGTCTGACCTCGATGATGCAAACAACTTCACCAACATCTCCTCCCACAACAAGCTCGTGAGATATAGAGATGAGGGGAAGGCGAGGAAAGGGGAGGACTTTAACCCGAGCCAGGGTCCCATTGATCCAGAGCTGTTGTTGATATCTGGTGGCGGGAGGTCCCATGGCTCCATAGCCATTGGAGATGGACTTATCCGTTGTCCTAGCACTCTCCCAGAGATCAAGGCGCGCCAGTCGAGCTACGCTCCTGAGATAAGGCCTCGTGAACGGCCAGTGCAACTCGCCATCAAGGTTAGTGATACGTACTCAGTTATCTTTCTCCATTACATTCTATGCGCTTCCATCAATGATTACAAATGGTCATGTGAGTGGTGTTGCAGGCTGCTATACAGAGTGAGAGAGATAGAACGGAGAAACTTCTGGCGGAGGCGGCGGAGAGGCAGCGGGAGTTGGAGGAGAGGACGACAAAGATGATGGAGGAGGAGAGGGCACGGAATGACATGCAGGCAAGGGCCATGTACGAGCTCCTTGTGGTAAGTTTCTTCTGCAGATTAGCCAAAACATTCATGTAGTGTTTGTCTCATTACTAACTAGTATGACTGAGTCGTCAAAACCAAATGTGCAGTCTGTGTGCGAGAAGACAGGTCAGACCGCTCCGCCGATGCCAATGATTGCTCCTGGGACCACGGTGAGTTTTATTGAATGGACATTACTTGCTAGTCTTAACATTTGAGTGTCATCATGCTAACAAGACATTGGAAATGATCTTTGGTGCAGCGTAACTCCAGACAAGCATCGCACGATCCTTCTCCAGCTACCGACACGAGCCACCCCGCTCCTACACCTCCTACATCTTGGTAAGTTTATCTAGTGTTTTGCTTAACACATGCATAAAGACCTAGACTTAGCTTTATTTCCTCCAATGCTTACCATAATGACCTAGACTTAGCTTCTTCACCTCCAAAATGACTTAATAAGCTTACTGACCTCCAAAACCATCCATTTTACCTAAGTTAGCTCTAAAACGATCTGTACTTAGCTTTGTTTCCTCCAAAATGACCAAAGTTAGCTCTAATATGCTTAGTTAACTAGGGTTTGCTCAATAATGACATGTACTTAGCTTACTTATGTCAAAAATGGCATAATTAGCTTAGTTAGCTCATAAACGATCCATTTTACCTAAGTTAGTTCTAAAATGATCCATTTTACCTTACTTAGCTCATAAACGATCCATTTTACCTACGTTAGCTCTAAAATGACCCATTTAACCTTACTTAGCTCATAAATGATCCATTCTACCCAAGTTAGCTCTAAAATGACCCATTTTACCT
Organism: Triticum urartu; assembly: GCF_003073215.2. NCBI lineage: Eukaryota > Viridiplantae > Streptophyta > Magnoliopsida > Poales > Poaceae > Triticum > Triticum urartu. The sequence continues at coordinate 588,593,180 of NC_053023.1, read as the reverse complement.
AGGTTAGCTCCAAAATGATCCATCTTACCTAGGTTACCTCTAAAATGATGCATTTTACCTAAGTTTGCTCATAAGCGATCCATTGCACCTAGGTTAGCTCATAAACGATCCATTTCACCTAAGTTAGCTCACAAATGATCAATTTCACCTAAATTAGCTCATAAATGTCATATATTCTTCTTCTTCTTCATTTTATTCTTCTTCTTCTTCTTCTTCTAATCTTCTTCTTCTTCTTCTTCTAATCTTCTTCTTCTAACTTTCTTATTTCCCATTTTGCAGAATTCATTCACTTCACGGAAGCTTGCATAGATGGAGTGCTTGTTTGGATGAACTATGTTTCCTTTGTATCTATGAACTATGCATGTATGGTAGGATGACACTATTGTAATATGTATGGTTGGATGCATGTATGTCGAACTTGCTATGTATGGTTGATGGAACTATGCATGTATGATGAAATTATATGTGTTGGATATCTCATATGTTTGCTGTGAACTTGCCATGTGCAAAATATATATGTATCATCTATTTGCTGTGAAAATGGTTGGGTATATGAAAAAACAGAGGCAATGCAGGCTCTTTGCCGTCTGCCACTGACGGCAACGGGCTCTTTGCCGTCTGCCGTGGACGGCAAAGAAGCCACGTGGCATCCAGCTGTGCTTCCTGGGAGCTGACCCATTTGGTCAGTTTGCCTACAGTGGCAGACGGCAAAGACTTTGCCGTCAGTGGCGGACGGCAAAGAACCTGCCATGTAGTGACGTGTAGATGACATCACACGGCGGACGGCAAAGACCCTAGAAATTTTGCCGTCAGCGGCGGATGGCAAAGGCCTCCCGTTAGCCACTTAACGGACTGACAGCGCAATTATTGCCGTCCGCTCTCTTTGCTGTCCGCCGCGCTCTCTTTGCCGTCCGCCGCAGACGGCAAAGACTTTGCCGTCAGTAGCAGACGGCAAAGTAGCTGTTTACCGAAGCCTACTTTGCCGGAGCCTTTTGCCCTCCGTGGCTGACGGCAAAGGCCTTTGCCGTCCGCCGTTCAGGCCTTTGCCGTCCGCCGTGGCAGACGGCAAAGTAGCTGATTCCTGTAGTGATGCCGGATACAGTAAAAGCAAATCTGGCCGGGCCGAACACAGCGAGCAAGACCCTTTCGAGCTGCGTCGTGATATAGCCCAATACAGAGGCGCCGCACACCCCTTATGCTTCACAGACGAAGTAATGGAACATCAATTCCCAGTAGGTTTCAAACCTATAAATATTGAATCATACGACGGCACAACAGATCCCGTAGTATGGATCGAGGATTTCCTCCTCCACATCCACATGGCCTGCGGTGATGACTTACATGCCATCAAATACCTCCCACTAAAGCTCAAAGGACCAGCGCGGCATTGGCTTAACAGCTTGCCAGCGGACTCCATTAACTGTTGGGAAGATCTGGAAGCTGCATTCCTCGACAACTTTCAGGGCACTTATGTGCGACCACCAGATGCCGATGACTTGAGCCACATAATTCAGCAACCAGAAGAGTCGATGAGGCAATTCTGGACTCGGTTCCTTACAAAGAAAAATCAGATCGTCGATTGTCCGGATGCAGAGGCCTTAGCGGCTTTCAAACACAACATCCGAGACGAGTGGCTAGCCCGACACCTTGGTCAGGAAAAGCCGAAACCTATGGCAGCTCTCACGACGCTCATGACCCACTTTTGTGCGGGAGAAGACAGCTGGCTGGCTCGCAGTAATAACATATCAAAGAACCATGGTACCCCGGATACCAAGGATGGCAATAGCAGGTCACGTCGCAACAAACATAAGCACCGCATTAACAGCAAAAATACCAAGGATACGGTAGTCAATGCCGGATTCAAAGGCTCTAAACCCGGTCAGTGGAAAAAGACATTCAAACAAAGTACGCCGGGTCCGTCCAGCTTGGACCGTATACTCGATCGCTCGTGTCAAATACACGGAACCCCAGACAAATTAGCCAATCACACCAACAGGGATTGTTGGGTGTCCAAGCAGACTGGCAAGTTAATTGCCGAAAACAAGGACAAGGGGCCGCATAGCGATGATGAGGAGGAGCCCCGGCAGCCGCACACCGGAGGACAGAAGAGGTTCCCCCCACAAGTGCGGACGGTGAACATGATATACGCAACCCACATCCCCAAGAGGGAGCGGAAGCGTGCGCTCAGGGATGTATATGCGTTGGAGCCAGTAGCCCCAAAATTCAACCCTTGGTCCTCCTGTCCGATCACCTTCGAATCGCAGGGACCATCCCACTAGTATCCGTCATGGCGGATTTGCCGCACTGGTCCTAGACCCAATCATTGACGGATTCCACCTCACTCGAGTCCTTATGGATGGCGGTAGCAGCCTAAACCTGCTTTATCAGGACACAGTGCGCAAAATGGGTATAGACCCCTCAAGGATCAAACCCACAAAAACGACCTTTAAAGGCGTCATTCCAGGTGTGGAGGCCCATTGCAGAGGCTCAATTACACTGGAAGTGGTCTTCGGATCCCCAGATAATTTCTGAAGCGAAGAGTTAATCTTCGATATAGTCCCGTTCTGCAGTGGTTATCACGCGCTGCTCGAGCGAACCGCATTTGCTAGATTCAATGCGGTACCGCATTATGCATACCTCAAGCTCAAGATGCCAGGACCTCGCGGAGTTATTACAGTCAATGGAAACACAGAGCGCTCTCTCCGAACAGAGGAGCACACCGCGGCCCTCGTAGCAGAAGCACAAAGCAGCCTCTCAAGGCAATCAACCAGTTCGGCGCTTCAAAGCCCGGACACCTTCAAGCGCGCTTGGGGCAATTGGCAAATAGACCGCCTGGCGTGATCTGAGCTTGCGTAGCAATACGGCGGCCACCCCAATCCCAGCCCAACGGCGAAACTCATGCCGCGCGTACATAATTACGCATTAAAAATACCATGGGCACAGGTGGGGAGGGGGGCACAACTGCGGCATGCCCCAAGACGTGGCTTAAACCGCACTAGGGGCTTCCCGTTTGGTTATTTTTCTTTTTTCAGGACCTTAATCTCTGGAAACACTGTCCGGCAGCACTATTGCTGAACACATGATGCAACAACCAAGGAGGCAGATAGCTACATCATACCACGGAATTCCCAGGTTGATTACAGTAACGAGCGAAATATTTGATTTAATATCATTCCCCAGCTTGCCCTTGGAAGGGACATAGTCCTACTCTTTGCTTATCGCACTATCTGTATCACTCTGCTTTAACGCAATTTTTTTAATAAACAATGCATGACATTACGACTATTATTGCATTCTTGTTATATATATATATCTATGTGTTCATTAATGATGCCTTGCAACCGTACACCTTGGTACGGCTAATACACCAGGGGCTTACGTACCTCACAATACGGTGTGAAAAGTCCGAACACTTTCACAAGTGCGGCACCCCGAACTTATAGCATTATATGCATCAGCTCCGAATCATGTCTTTGGTCAAATGTTGGGTTTGCCCGGCTCCTATGTTTTGGTACCTTACGTTCCGCTCTATCGGCTAAGGTAGCGCTAGGAGAACTACTGCGATTGTGCCCCGGTTCTGCTGGGTTCAGCACCTCAGTAGAGAAAGCTAAAACTGACTGTCATGATAAGGCGTGAGACTGGTCGCTGTTCGGCGAGGTTTTCGAGTCCCTAAAGACTTATGCCGCTTAGAGCGAGGGGCTGGCCCTGTCCGGCTTAAAGGCATGTATCGCGCCCCAAATTCGGCCTTCCGAATACCAGGGGCTTCGCCGAAATTTAAAATTATAGAATTCTATGGCTAAGTGAGAGTGATAAAGCATTATTATTCCAGTTGCCTTGTTCGCTGTGCTGAGCACCTCCCTCGAAGGACCCAAACATGGGAACAAGAGTGCTCAGGTTTATCCCGAACACCCCAGCACTCGTGGCATGGGGGCAGAAGCCGAGGACTAGCCATCTCTCAGATTGGATAAACAGCCAAACAGAAGGTAATATTTTAAATTCAAACAAGCGTTGCATAGCACATATGAAACAAGTTTTCATAAATACAGGATAACACAAGCAAGTCTCACTCAAATATTACATCTTTTGAACACTCGTCCGCTATGAGACGGGCACCCGGTAGAACACCCTCATAGTACATCTCGGGGTGGCGGTGCTCCTTGCCCTCCGGCGGCCCCTCCTTGATCAGCTTCACGGCATCTAGCTTGACCCACTGCAATTTCACACGGGCAAAAGCCCGACGTGCACCTTCAATGCAGACAGATCGCTTGACGACCTCCAGCCGCGGGCAGGCATCCAGAAGCCGCCTCACCAGGCTGAAGAATCTGTTCAGAAGGGCTTCGCCAGGCCACAGCCGGACTATAAAGCTCCTCATGGCCAGATCAGCCGCCTTATGTAGCTCGACCATCTGCTTCCGCTGGTCGCTCATTGGCACCGGGTGTTCGGCCTCAGCATACTGAGACCAGAACAACTTCTCCATTGAGCTTCCATCCTCGGCCTGGTAAAATTGTGCGGCATCGGACACGCTGCGGGGCAAATCTGCGAATGCTCCTGGAGAGCTCCGGATTCGGGTAAGTAATCGATAATTTACTTTTACATGCTTGCTTTGCATATAGAAAGCCTTACCCGCTGCTATCTTCTTCATCGCATCGATCTCCTGGAGGGCCTTTTGGGCTTCGGCCTTGGCACTTTTTGCGCTCTTGAGGGCCGCGGCAAGCTTAGACTCCCGCGTCTTTGAGTCAAGCTCCAACGCCTCGTGCTTCACCACGAGAGCCTAGAGCTCTTGCTGCACCTCGCCCACCCGAGCCTCGTGCTTCTCTCGGTCGGTGCGCTCCTTGGCCACTATATCCTCGGCCTTGGTTAGCGCTTGCTTCAGGGTCGCCACCTCGGTTGTGGCCCCTGGAAAATATACGTTGATCCTGTCATTTTGCAATCGCGTCTTCTTTTATATATACATATCTATAGACAGGGTATTACTTACCCTTGTTCTCCTCGAGCTGCCTCTTGGCAAGACCGAGCTCTTTCCTGGACCTCTCGAGGTCCTGCTTCACTACGACGACCTCCGCAGTCAGTGCGGCGGACGCCAGCAGCGAAGCCTGCATATGCATATTGACATACTTATATTAGACTCCTGCGATATTATTTGATCCTCTGTTTGGCTTTTGTTTGTGAACACCGAACAAAGCATCAGGGGCTACTGTCTATGCGGTAATATTTCTACTACATTTTAAAACACTTACCTCAAAGCCTGTTAGAAGGCTGACACAGGCTTCAGTCAATCCGCTCTTGGCGGACTGAACCTTCTGGATCATCGCACTCATGATAGTGCGGTGCTCCTCGTTGATGGAAGCGCTGCGAAGCGCTTCCAGCAGATTGTCCGGCGCCTCTGGATGGACAGAGGTCACCGGCACAGGAGTCTTGCCCCTCTTAGAAGGAGGCCGCCTGCCCGAGCCCGGAACCGCTGGAGGGTCCAGCGCGGTATTCGGCTGAGGGCCGAACTCGGAGCTCTTAGGGGCCCCGTCCCCTCGGCTCCCGGAGTCCGGAAGGTCGCCTTGAGGCGCCTCCAGGACTGTCTCCCCTCGACCCGGTGCCTCTTGAGACAGCACCTCGACGTCGTCAGCAGGATGAGGGGAGGTGGCGGTCGGGATTGGATCGCTATCCATGTCCGACGAGCCCAGGGAGCCGTCCGATGATACATCGATGCTGGTTCGCGGCGGCCTGCATAATCATGTTCGGCGTTAGGGAAAACATGGCGACGACAGAATTCTATGAGTTACTCTGGTATCCGAATACTTACGATCTCCCCGGGGGCTTGGCTCTGGGCAACCACTCGTCCTCGCCTTCATCGGCGGTGGTGGAACTGTCCGGAAGGAGAGTCCTTCCCTTCTTGGACCCTTCGCCCCCCCAGTTAGGGCGGCCTTCCTTTTCTTATCTCCCCCTGCAGGAGGGGGAGCATGTTCTTCTTCTTCCTCGTCTTCAGGGGAGGAGTGCACCGCAGAGTCATCGGACGGTGAGTCCGACGACGCCTGGCGTCGGGAACTCTTTCGGGTTCCCTTGGCCTTCTTGGTCTTCTCCGGCACCGTATAAGGAGCCGGAGTCAGCATCTTCACCAGAAGAGCGTCTGCTGGGCCTTCGAGCAAAGGAGCCGGGCAATCGATCTGTCCGGCCGTCTCCTACCAGTCCTGTCAAAGGTACGGGAGTTTAGATCCCGCATGGAGTCAACCTATAAAAAATAAGTATCCTATGAGAGGTAAAGCAGCTTACCACTTTGGCTTGGCGCTTCGTGCTGAATCCACGATCCTCAGTAATGGGAGGGGGGAGCTCGGCGCTTTTGAACAACACCCTCCAGGCATCTTCGTGAGTTGTGTCGAAAAGCCTGTTCAGAGTTCGGTGCTGCACCGGGTCGAACTCCCACAAGTTGAACTCCCATTGTTGGCACGGGAGAATCCGGCGGCGGAGCATGACCTGGACCACGTTGACAAGTTTGAGCTTCTTGTTCACCATGTTTTGAATACATGTTTGGAGTCCGGTCAGCTCTTCCGAACTACCCCAGGACAGGCCCTTCTCTTTCCAGGAGGTGAGCCACGTGGGGATGCCAGATCGGAACTCGGGGGCCGCTGCCCATACAAGGTCGCGCGGCTCAGTGATGTAGAACCACCCCGATTGCCACCCCTTTATGGTTTCCATAAAGGAGCCCTCGAGCCATGTTACATTGGGCATCTTTCCCACCGTGGCGCCTCCGCACTCCGCCTGGCGGCCGCCCACCACCTTCGGCTTGACATTGAAGGTCTTCAACCATAAGCCGAAGTGGGGCTTGATGCGGAGGAAGGCCTCGCACACAACGATAAATGCCGAGATGTTGATGATGAAGTTCGGGGCCAGATCGTGGAAATCCATGCCGTAATAGAACATGAGCCCCCAGACGAATGGATGGAGAGGGAATCCCAGTCCGCGGAGGAAATGGGTGAGGAATACTACCCTCTCATGGGGCCTGGGGTGGGGATGAGCTGCCCCTCATCTGGGAGCCGATGCGCGATGTCGTCGGGCAGGTATCCGACTCTCCTCAGTTTCTTGATGTCTCCCTCCGTGACGGAGGAGACCATCCACCTGCCTCCCGCTCCGGACATGGTTGGAGAAGGTTGAGGTGGGAAGTGTGGACTTGGGCTCTAGAGCTCGAGTGTGCGAAAACGGATGAGCAAAGGAGGAAGAAGGCGTGGATAGGAAGGTGAATCCTTATCCCTTTATATGGGCGGACGAAACTAAGCGTTCCCACTTGCCTGGTAAAACTCGCTTATCCACCAAGCGCCGTAATTGAAGGCGCGGTTGGGTTACCCATGCCCGTATTGATGAGAATCCCGTAATAAGGGGACACGATCTCTGCTTTGACAAGACGTGTCGAAAAACTGCCTCGCATTATGTGCGGGGCTGGTTAAAGGGAACGGTTCGAATAATCACCGGGCCATGACATAACGTCATACTGTCAAGACAAGTCAGCAAATTAGAATTGTGAAAATATTATTCTCTCTACGATGGTATGTGGAACTTATTTTGCAGGGTCGGACACTATCCTCGTTTTCAAGTTCTTCTGTGATGTATTCGGAGAAGGAACCCGCCTTGCAATGCCGAAGACAATACTGTGCGCTGGACTCATCATCATTGAAGCCTGGTTCAGGGGCTACTGAGGGAGTCCTGGATTAGGGGGTCTCCGGACAGCCGGACTATCTCCATTGGCGGACTGTTAGACTATGAAGATACAAGATTGAAGACTTTGTCTCATGTCCGGATGGGACTCTACTTGGCGTGGAAGGCAAACTAGGCAATACGGATATGGATATCTCCTCCTTTGTAACCGACCTTGTGTAATCCTAACCCTCTCCGGTGTCTATATAAACCGAAGGGTTTTAGTCCGTAGGACAACAACCACAACATACAATCATACCATAGGCTAGCTTCTAGGGTTTAGCCTCTCTGATCTCGTGGTAGATCTACTCTTGTACTACCCATATCATCAATATCAATCAAGCAGGACGTAGGGTTTTACCTCCATCAAGAGGGCCCGAACCTGGGTAAAACATTGTGTCCCCTGCCTCCTGTTACCATCCGTCCTAGAAGCACAGTTCGGGACCCCCTACCCGAGATCCGCCGGTTTTGACACCGACAGTGGTCTTCGGCTGCTAAAAGCACTGGCGATGACGCCGTCTTGGGCTCCACGGTGACCTTCGTCCTGCACCGGAATGGTAACCTTTGCCTGATGCCTTGGCCTGTGCTTGCCCCCTTTGCACCAAAGGGGAAACAAGGACATTGCACAGGCCGGCGCCCACCTGACGCCCGCCTGGTATCGATCGTCATGGCTTGCGTCATGGGTTCCTCGCGAGGTACCCTTGCATTGATCTCTCTGCCTCCTCGCGAGCCTGCCTGATGAGGCTGCCTCTGAGGAAGCTTCCTGTCGTCTGCCCCGTGAGGCTTGGCCCCTCGCGAGGGTCTTGAGCTTGAGCTGATGTAGATGGGCCGCGCTGGGCCCCCGCTTGAGCCACGCCGCAGGCCGCAGGCAAGCAAGTCTGGGGACCCCCGTTCCCAGAATGCCGACAGGCTAGGAATGACATGATGGAGTATCATTCCCAGAAAAAGAATTCACAAGAGGTAGTGCAACGACGCAATATCCTCGATATAACTTGGGGCAATTCTTGAAGGTAGACCAGAACAGGGGTTGGACAGGTGAGACGATCTGCAAAAGACAAGTACTTTCAACTTGTGTGGGAAAAGGAATCAAGGAGAAAATATGATCAGAACCATGATTGTAAAGCATCAATTTACAGATACAAGATGAACTTATACCAAGGGGAAATTATTTTTACGAGCAGCTTCCATGATAAGCTCTACATCGGGTCCACGGGCATAAACACAAAGTTCACGGTCGACTCCCACTTCTCCAATGCATAACTTTTCATTCACTTCTCGTTTTCGAAGAAGTTGTAATATTGAAATTTTATCTAGCAAAATACCAGAAGAGTATGATTTGTGAAAACTCTCGGGTTCACACAAATTAGGGAAGACATAGGTTCAACCCATCGGGGCATCTTAGGAACATATACCGCAAACTTCAGGAGTAAATATCACTAGCTCGAAAGCAGAGCATGGTTGAGAAAGCAGAGGATACAATTTACCAACAATATTATATGAAGGACGTTGTCGAATGAAGTCCAACAAAGGATCTAATGTGAGTATCGATACTCAACAAAAATAAGAAAGAATGCAAAGGCATCGGATTATGGATATAACTTGGATAACTTCAAAGCTCAAATGCAAAGGAATTATGAATTCCAAGACAAGGGATCAGAAGCAATGCTCTGATTAGGGATGAATAAGTTGAATAGCCTTAGGGGTACAATCAATGGCAATTTGAGTGGTCGAGATCCAGCTCATGTTCGGAATGACGTCTGAATCGGAAGGATAAATTCCAGGGAACAACGGATGATTGTGTGCATTCACACACATGTTGAATCAAAAGGATCAGAATGACAATCACAAAGGTCTTTAAATTAATTTGCTAGACCAATGGAATTAACCGGAATGCAAGTATGCAAGAATTCCAGGTACAACAGGCTGTTGAGGATTTTCGAAAGATCAAATATTATTTCGAAGTCTTTTGCGGAACACAAGAACAACTGGGAATGAGTGGATACTCGATAAGTGCGAGGAATTATCCGTAGGGGTATTTCTATGACAAGGAGCTACAAGGCAGTGGTACAAGGGATTCTTAAAAGTCAGAGAGCAATTCGATGCATCTTGTAACAATAAGTGAAACTCAGAGTAATTGTATGAACAACAAGTGTATGTCGTTACCCATATGGATATATCAGTAGTAGGGAATTGAAAAGCAGAGGGAACAAGGGTCTCGGGAATGATCAAAGAGCATTTTCAAAATCTTCTGATGCAGTAGACGATCGTCTGTGATATGGGGCTCTCTGGGAGAAGTAGTTACGAGAACCTAGTGTCAGATTTAGTAAAATCATTTAACCCGAATAGAAGAGAGATCAGAGTCCCAGAGTATAGATCGAGGGGTAAAAGATCCTACTGCCACCCAATGGCGACGTGGGCCCGTAAGCCGCACAGCCATGTTAGTTAAAAGTTTTGGAATGACTAGACTCAACTTCGGCCAATGAGTTTGGAAGGGGGATTCCTACAGGCAGTCGGCTCTGATACCAACTTGTGACGCCCCCGATTGGACCGTACACTAATCATACACGCAAACATGTACGATCAAGATTAGGGACTCACGGGAAGATATCACAACACAACTCTACCATTAAAATAAGTCATACAACCATCATATTACAAGCCAGGGGCCTTGAGGGCTCGAATACAAGAGCTCGATCATAGACGAGTCAGCGGAAGCAACTATATCTGAGTACAGACATAAGTAAACAAGTTTGCCTTAAGAAGGCTAGCACAAACTGGGATACAGATCGAAAGAGGCGCATGCCTCCTGCCTGGGATCCTCCTAAACTACTCCTGGTCGTCGTCAGCGGGCTGCACGTAGTAGTAGGCACCTCCCGAGTAGTACTAGTCATCGTCAACGGTGGCGTCTGGCTCCTTGGCTCCATCGTCTGGTCGTAGCAAACGAGTATAGAAAAGGGGAAAAGAGGGAGCAAAGCAACCGTGAGTACTCATCCAAAGTACTCGCAAGCAAGGAGCTACACTACTTATGTATGCATTGGTATCAAATAGAATAAGGGTATCATATGTGGACTGAACTGCAGAATGCCGGAATAAGAGGGGGATAGCTAGTCCTATCGAATACTACGCTTCTGGCCACCTCCATCTTGCAGCAGAGGAAGAGAGTAGATGGTAAGTTCACCAAGTAGCATCATGTAGCATAAACCTAACCGATGATCCTCCCCTCGTCGCCCTGTGAGAGAGTGATCACCGGTTGTATCTGGCACTTGGAAGGGTGTGCTTTATTAAGTATCCGGTTCTAGTTGTCATAAGGTCAAGGTACAACTCCAATTCGTCCTGTTACCGAAGATCACGGCTATTCGAATAGATTAACTTCCCTGCAGGGGTGCACCACATTTCCCAACACGCTCGATCCCCTTTGTCCGGACACACTTTTCTGGGTCATGCCCGACCTCGGAAGATCAACACATCGTAGTCCTACCTAGGCACAACAGAGAGGTCAACACGCCGGTCTAAATCCTATGGCGTAGGGGTCTGGGCCCATCGCCCATTGCACACCTGCATGTTGCGTACGCGGCCGGAAGCAGAACTAGCCCCCTTAATACAAGAGCAGGCTTACGGTCCAATCCGGCGCGCGCCGCTCAGTCGCTGACGTCACGAAGGCTTCGGCTGATACCACGACGTCGAGTGCCCATAACTATCCCCGCATAGATGGTTAGTGCGTATAGGCCAGTGGCCAGACTCAGATCAAATACCAAGATCTCGTTAAACATGTTATCTTGAAATAACCTCGAACGCCGACCAGGGCCAGGCCCACCTCTCTCCTAGTCCTAGGTGGTCTCAACCTGCCATGTCGCTTCACCACAAAGATCCACAGAGAGGGCCGTCGGGAAAGTATGTCCTTCCAGCCCCCAATTCGTGAATCAACCGCGGATACTCCTCGAGCTAACCCGACTTTAGTCATCACATGTATCATGTATAAAGTATATAGTATATACCCGTGATCACCTCCCGAGTGATCACGACCCGATAGTATAGCATGGCAGACAGACAAGAATGTAGGGCCACTGATGATAAACTAGCATCCTATACTAAGCATTAGGATTGCAGGTAAAGGTAACAACAGTAGTAGCAAGGACATGCTATGCATCAAGATAGGATTAACGGAAAGCAGTAACATGCTACACTACTCTAATGCAAGAAGTAGAGAGAAGAGTAGGCGATATCTGGTGATCAAAGGGGGGGCTTGCCTGGAAGCTCTGCAGATGAAATGAATCTTCGAAAGCGTAGCCGTAGTCGAACACCAAAGCATCAATGGTCTCGGGGTCTATCGCGGTATCAGAGTCTACCGAAAAGAAGCAACGAAGGGGAAACAAATAAATAACAGTGCAAACAATAGTATCACAAAATATAACAAGGCAATACACGGTGTCAGGGGTGAGCTAACGCGAGGATAGGTGATACCGGGGAAGGGGGAAAACAACCAGAAAAGTTTTCCCGGTGTTTCGTGTTTTCAGATAGACGGACCGGAGGTGAAAGGTTGCAGGTTCGCTATGCTAGGGACGTATGGCGGACGAACGGACTGCATATCTGGATTCATCTCGAAATTTTGAGCAATTTTCATATATAAATTATTTTCATCTAAGTTACGATTTATTTTATATGATTTATCAAAGTTTATTGCATTTTCTGAAATTTCTAAAATTGTTTAATACGAGTTGACTAAGTCAATTTGACTAGTCAAAAGGACATGTGTGGCCCACATGTCATAGACTATTTACCTAAACAAATAAATAAATCTAACTTATTTAAAGAGGGGGTCCTACATGTCATCTACCACTAAACTAATCTTAGCACTAAAATAGCCCTAACTAAACCTACTGCTAATTAACAAGGGCCAGCCGTATGTGCCAGAGCACAGCCAGCCGCTGTGCTCTCGCCCGCCCGCAGGCGCTGTGGCCAGAGCTAGCCGGCGCTGGGAGGCAGGGACGGCAACGACTAGTAGCAAGGAGCGGTAGTGGCTTGGAGCAGCAGCAGCTAAGAAGAGCAGCAAGTAGCAGCAGCAGACCACGGTAGCAGCAGGCAGTACGCAACGCAGCTAGGAGCCGCAATAGGAGCAGCATAGCAGGGCGCGGCGTTGGGGGACGCGGCGCGACGTGGAGCAGTTGTAGGGGGCGGGGCGAGGGGCGCACAGGGCGCGGGCGGACGCAGACAGTGGAGTCGAAGGCGCGCAGGAGCTCGGCAGCGGCCACGGTGAGTTCCGGCCATGGTGGCCATGGGTGGGCGCAGGTCTACGGCGTCGCTTCGAACGGGGGTCGAGGGGAACCGGGGGAGAGCTCACCGGGAGAGACGATGGAGACCTCGGGAGCGGTCGAGGTGCAGCAAGGGCGGCGGATCGAGCGGCGGCGTCGCGGTGGCTGTTGCGAGGAGATGACGGTGATCCGGTTGTGCAGAGACTCCCGACTTGATATTGGGGGCGAAGACGATGAAGCGGACGACAGCGCAACTTGCCGACAAGGTTCTAGGCACGGGGACGATGGTGGGCACGCGGACGAGGTGAAGTATGGCTACGGCGGCTCGGCCTTGCGTGGGTGAGAGGATAGCCGCGCAAGAGGGAGGGGAAGTGAGCTAGGGTTCGACCCAGGGGTAGCGGGGATCGGTCTTATGGCCGAAGGGAGCCGGGGGATGGCCGACACGACGCCATCGGTGGCCATGGCGGTCTGGATGGCCGCCACGATTTCTTTTCTGTAGCAAGGTAGGGGATGGTTGGTTGTGGGCTGGGCCTTGTTACTGTAGTAGTAGGACAAGTGCATAGTAGTTCATTAGCCCTTTTCTCTTTTCTCTTTTCCTATTTTCTATTTTGCGTTTTCCCTAGTTTTGTATATAAGTTGTGTACTTAAATGAATTTTGCCAGGGTTGAAACTTGGCACATAAATACTAGATGTTATTCTTGGAATGCACAAAAAGTTTGGGCTCAAAAACAACTATCTAAGTTTGTGTTTGAATTTAAAAGGTTTTTTTTTAGCGATGTTGGACCACTTAAATATTACTAGGGATTTATCTATGAGTCAAATGATGTTGGTTTCTACATGATAATTCCTTAGTGAATATTTGCGACCCATCAAACATTTTTGTTTTACCGTTACCAGAAATAATAATTTCACTTGCAATTTAAATTTGAATTTGACTTTGATTTTTGGACAAGTGGAAATTTGCATAGTAATCACGATGACATGGCCACCATTAGGGGGAGATTACTATAGCATGATTCTCGGGGTGTTACACCAGGACCTGCCAAGAAGCAAGCACACCCTTGCTGAAGGAAAAACCCTGGAAGAAGTTACGATTTTAGCAACAAATGATCTTATAGGAGTTTACGCAAAACCTGAGAGATGTGAAGGAACGATAGATGTTTGTTTGGCTTGCAGAATCCATGGATTTATCCGAACTTGGTTCGCTGACAAGGGAAATTCTGCAATGCTTGTGAGGATGGCCGAGTGTTAGAATGCGTGATTCGCTAAACCATATACAAGGTAATGATTTGAGTGCGGGATGGATTGATCACCATACCGACTTACTCTTATTATTCGCCTTGCTATATGGGATGGTAAATCTGAGTGACTTACCTATAGTAGAGAGACGACGATCAAAACCTTGTTTAAACCTTAGAATGGTATGACAATATTTCCCCCTGTACAAGGAGGCTGTTGCCAATCGTAGGTCATACGGTGAGAATGAAGCCCAGACCCATTTCCTGCAGGAGAAACCATAAATGGTTGACCACCATGAGATATCGATAGTTGATTAGTAATGGCGCCAGACCCGTCAGCGAAGAAGACCTAGTCTCGGAATAACCTTACCAAGACAGAAGGATAAGGTTATGACACTACCGAAAGAGCCCAGAGAAGGAATTTTCCCGAGTATTTGAGAAGACCGCGACTGTCAAGAATAAGGATGGAGTATATGAGTTTTGAGGGAACCGTAACCATGCTTCTAAGGGTGGTAGCACCCCAGACCCCCTCCTGCGACAACTGATGGATTTTGAGGAGACCCCCAAACCCTGACCTTTTTCTTGCTAGCCTCTTCGAATCTCGAGGACGAGATTCATTTTAAGGGTGGTAGGTTTGTAACATCCCAAAATTCTAAATTTTGGAATGTTATAATAAATAGATAGATAGATTGTTTGTTTAATTGTTGTGTGATTGATTGAGTGAAATTCAAAACTTTTTGAAAGTTAAATGAGAGGGAATAAAAGGACTTTCCCAAACTTTCACCTTTTTGCATTTTGATCTCTGTGAATTCAAATTCTTTTAAAATACAAAACCCTCGAAAGAACATGATATGATTTCTTCCATTTAATTAAATGAAAAGGGTTTTTTTGAAAAGATTTGAATTTTATTTGGAAATATTTCAAATTCAGAAACTTTAAGCAACTCAATGATTTTCACGACAGAAGATAAAATGTCTTCTTCAAAATATATGAAATACAAATTGGAAGTTTAAAAGGATCAAATTTAAAGTCCGTTTGAAATTATTTTCAATTAGGAGTTATTTGGGTTTTATTCAAATTATTTTTCTCCAAAAATAAAATAAATGGAAAATAGGTTAAAATGATTTCCTACATCAGAAAATTTGGAGAGAAATAATTTTGAAATAATTTTGGAATTTCTAAAATGATTTTTATTGGGTTTTATTGTAGAAGTAGCACTGTTTGAATTATTTGAATTTTTATGAATTTTATTTAGCACTAGAGAAATGTTCATGTTGTAGAAAATCGTTTTCTGAAAATTTTGATATATAATATGCCTATATAAAGTTTTATTTTATTATCATTATCCAGTTTTTTTGTTTCTATATAAAAAAGAAAAAAAATCTACACGTACGCCTGGAACTAACCGCCACCCACATGCGTAGCATAGTAGCAGGCCGGCCCGTTTTTCTTTTGTTTTCTTTTGTCTTTTTTTAATTTATTTTATTTTCGTTAATGTTTAGTTTTTTTTGAAACAAATTTCAGAAAAAGTTAGACTTCGGAAAAAAAATGCAGCCCTTGTACGGCACGCGGCCGGCCGAGGCCTTTAGGCCCGTGCGAGGCATTAGCCTTTTTCTTCTCTGTTTCATATATTTTCGTCTATGTTTAGTCCCACATTGCCTAGCCTTTCACCCTTAAAACCTTTTTTCCACCTATAAATATAGACCCATAGAGCCTTCAAAACTCATCCGATTCGGGTTAAATCAATATTTTGGTTTGACTAGATTCATTTAAGAAAAATATATTTCTCCTCTCCAGCGCGACTTCTGAAAATTGTCTCTTCTCTCCAAAGTCGTCTTTTCTCTGCCTTATAAAGGTATCTTTCTTTGTTTTTTAATATACTTCCGTAGTTTATTATGTCTAGACTAATACGATAGAATAATTAGATTATCAATTAGTCTACGTATTTATACATTAGACCTTAGCCGTAGCTATTTTTCTTTCATAAAACAGCTTGACCCTGATTTTTCAAATAGCCATAACTTTTCACTCGTTTATCCAAATTTGATGAAACCAGCGCCTATAGCTTTGTCTTGTTTTCACCTATCCAGTGAACCTGTCACATCAACTTTTTAAAATTTTCAAATTTCAAATTTTGTTCAGATTCATATTCAAACTTCTTTTGATCATAACTTGAGTTTTATAACTCTGTTTGAGTTGATTCTTCGTGCAAATCGAAGCTCTTGACCTAAACTTTCTGATAAGGCCAAATTCACTAAATTTTGGTACTGTTAGAAATTGTTTTACATTCCAAGAGTTATTTGCTTGGTTTTGATGTTTTCTGAACTGTCTTCTTCGTTCTTCCCGATCTTTTGAGTGATTGCTTATGTGTGGTTACTATTTCTTGCTCACGATAGATTGAACGGAGTGTGACGAGTAGAACTATCAAGAGTTATGAGTGCGAATTATCTTCATCAACAGTACAAGGCAAGTTCACACTTTGATCATACTTTTCATTACCCAGTTTTTGTGCATTAGTTTCAGCCTCAAACATTGCATGGTTAGGAATTGATAACAAATGGGTATTGGGAAGTAGTTGATGAGGTAGGAACTTATTGTGCTGCATTCAAACCTTGGGAGTTACTTCTACGTTGCTTATATTGCTATGCTATGCTAGTAGACGTGGATTGGGTTTGAGTGTATCCATGAGAGATGTGAGAGTTATCATTAATGGTTAACTTAAGGTGGCTACTTTAATACACATCTGGGTGGATTGGTTGGGGCACCCTGGAGCACCCAGCGGTTTGCCCGGGCACCTAGAGAACCCACTGCTTGCCCAAGGGGATCCCAGAGGACCCGTGTGATCACCCTATGGAATGCCACCCAGGCTCAAAGAGATCATAAGATTATTCATGCTAGAAACTTCCGTGTGTAGCCACAAGCTATTATGGTCTATAGCATAGTTGAGTAAGTTGCGTGAAGCTCTTGAAGAGGTAGACTAGCAGATGTAGTGGGTTGTAGGTGGTATAGTTTATTCAGAGTAGAGAGTTAATGCTTCTGAAAGACTGTGGCTCGGTCATCCGTTTCTCAAACACCATGTAGTGCGAGAAATCCAACGGAGGAGATCGAGTCTTGTGGGGAAAAGTGCGCATACCTCTGCAGTTGAAAGTGCAACTATCCCTAGGTGGTTTTGGTAAATTCATAACAACATATAGCTCATTGAGCTAATGCTATTTAAAGGTGAATATTTCAGGAAAGCTCAATGATTGGCATGGCATGGATGTGAAAGTGGAACCCTAAAAATGCTAAGGACAAAGGATTGGCTCAAGCTCAAAAGCTCAAGACTCTTCATTTTATATTTTAGTGATCCAAGATCACATTGAGTCCATAGGAAAAGCCAATACTATTAAGGAGGGATGAGGTGTTTCTTAATGAGCCTCTTGCTTCATGTGCTTAGTGATATGCTCCAAAACCCTCAACTACTTTCCCATATCCACATATGACCTAAACCCTAAGCCCAACTCGGTCCTACCGATTCTTCCTATCCGGCGCCATCGAGTTTCACTCTTCATTAGCCACTGCCAAACCCTAGCAATTCGGTTCTACCGATAAGGATCTCGGTCTCACCGAGATGGGGTTGCAAACTCTCTGTTTCCCTTTCGTAACTTTTCGGTCTTACCGAAAGAGCGAATCGGTCCCACCGAGATTGCAATGTAAACTCAGTGTTTCCCCTTTGTAACTTTTCGGTCTCACCGAGTTCCACTCGGTCTCACCGAAAGAGCAAATCGGTCCCACCGAGTTTGCCTGACCAACTCTCTGGTTAGCTAATTACCAAATTCGGTCTCACCGAGTTTGTGTAATCGGTCTCACCGAGATTACGTTTATGCCCAAACCCTAACCGAATCGGTCCTACCGAGTTGCATGTCAGTCCCACCGAAATTCTAACGGTCACTAGGTTTACTATTTCGGTCCGACCGAGTTTGTTGATTCGGTCCCACCGAGATTGGTAAATTGTGTAACGGTTGGATTTTGTGTGGAGGCTATATATACCCCTCCACCTCCTTCTCATTCGAAGAGAGAGCCATCAGAACACACACACCATTCCAATCATATATGTTCTGAGAGAAGAACCACCTACTCATGTGTTGAGATCAAAGACATTCCATTCCTACCATATGAATCTTGATCTCTAGCCCAAGTTGCTTTCCACAAAAACCCTCTTTCCACCAAATCCAAATCCTATGAGAGAGAGTTGAGTGTTGGCGAGACTATCATTTGAAGCACAAGAGCAAGGAGTTCATTACCTACACACCATTTGTTACTTCTTGGAGAGTGGTGTCTCCTAGATTGGCTAGGTGTCACTTGGGAGCCTCCAACAAGATTGTGGAGTTGAACCAAGGAGTTTGTAAGGGCAAGGAGATCGCCTACTTCGTGAAGATCTACCACTAGTGAGGCAAGTCCTGTGTGGGCGATGGCCATGGTGGGATAGACAAGGTTGCTTCTTCGTGGACCCTTTGTGGGTGGTTGCTTCTTCATGGACCCTTCGTGGGTGGAGCCCTGTGTGGACTCGCGCAACCGTTGCCCTTGGGTGGAGCCCTGTGTGGACTCTCGCAACCGTTACCCTTGGTGGGTTGAAGTCTCCATCAACGTGGATGTAGGATAGCACCACCTATCCGAACCACGGGAAAAACATCCGTGTATCTAATAGCGTTTGAATTCTCCAAGCCCTTCCTTTACATTCTCGCAAGTTGCATGCTTTACTTTCCGCTGCCCATAAACTCTTTGCATGCTTGCTTGAGTGATGTGATGATTGCTTGACTTGTCCTAAATTAGCTAAAATCTGCCAAGAACTAAAATTGGGAAAAGGTTAAGTTTTATTTGGTCAAGTAGTCTAATCACCCCCCTCTAGACATACTTTCGATCCTACAAGTGGTATCAGAGCTTTGGTCTCCATTTGCTTGATCTCCATAGCTTTTGGTGGTCATAGCCTTGGTTTCACAACCTAGGAGAGTATGGCGTCTAGCGAGGGAAATTATCACCGTAGAGGTCCTTACTTTGATGGTACTAATTTTGCTAGTTGGAAGCATAAAATGAAAATGCATATTCTTGGACATAACCCCGCTGTTTGGGCTATTGTGTGTGTTGGTTTGCAAGGTGACTTCTTTGACGAGAGAGAACCAAACCGTGAAGCTACCGCGGATGAGTTGAAGATGTTGCAATACAATGCTCAAGCTTGTGATATTCTCTTCAACGGATTGTGCCCCAAAGAATTCAACAAAATCAGCCGCCTTGAGAATGCAAACGAAATTTGGGACACTTTGATTGATATGCACGAAGGTACCGACTCCGTCAAGGAATCCAAGTTGGATGTGCTTCAAAGCCAACTTGACAAGTTCAAGATGAAGGATGGTGAAGGTGTCGCTGAAATGTACTCTAGGCTTGCTCTCATCACAAATGAGATTGTCGGCTTAGGAAGTGAAGAGATGACCGATAGATTCATCATCAAGAAGATCCTAAGAGCCTTGGATGGAAAATATGATACTGTGTGCACATTGATCCAAATGATGCCCAATTACAAAGATCTCAAGCCAACGGAGGTGATTGGAAGAATTGTTGCTCATGAGATGTCACTTAAGGATAAAGAGGAACTACACAACAAATCAAGTGGTGCCTATAAAGCCTCATGTGAAGCCCCTACATCATCAAGTGAGAAACAAGACTTCAATGAAGAATTGAGCTTAATGGTGAAGAACTTCAACAAGTTCTACAAGAGTAGAAGCAAAGATAGAAGATCCAAGTCAAGGTCCTACAATGACAAAAGATCTTCTAGTCGAGAGCGAAACTGTTACAATTGTGGAAGACCCGGACACTATTCCAATGAGTGTACGGCTCCCTACAAGAGAAGAGAAGATTCTCTAAAAAGAAGAAGCAAAGGATCACCACCAAGAGAGAGAAGGAGTAAAGATGATCATTATGAACAAAGATACTCATGGAGAAGCAAGGATTCGGAAAGGAAGGAAAAATCATCAAGGAGCTACACAAGACGAAGACATCAAGCTCATGTTGGTGAATGGGTATCCGGCTCCGACTCCGACAGCCACTCCGAGAGAAGTTATCACTCCGACTCCGAAGATACTCAAGATGAAGGTGTTGCCGGTCTAGCACTTGTGTCAACCAACTCCTACGACATATTTGACTCACCAAATGAAGGAATTGGAAGATGCTTCATGGCCAAAGGTCCTAAGGTAACACACCCCGAGTATGTTGATTTCAATAGTGATGAAGATGACTTGTTAGGTGATGATTTTCTTGGTGACAACTCTAGTAATGAATACTATGATGAAAGACCAATTAATCATGCTAAAACGAGTGACAATGATAAGGAGAAGATTGAGGCTCTAACTAAAGAACTAAAAACTCTTAAGTTAGCTCATGACACTATCTTCGAAGATCATCGAGAACTTTTAAGAGCTCATGAGAAACTACGCTTTGAAAAGCTCAATCTTGAGCAAGAGCATGAGTTCTTAAAGGCAATCAATGATGATCTCCGCAAGAAAAGTTCTTCTTACATTGCCAAGCGTTTACTCTTATCCACTTACATGCCTCAAGTCAAGTCTAACAAGAAAGATTCTTCCTCTAGTAGTAACAATGATCATGCTAAATCCAATATTGTTGATTCTAGTAGTTCTCTTGATTCCACTAATGATTCTCTTAGCCAAGTTACACTTGAGCAAGAAAATAGCTTATTGAAGGGAATTATAGAGAAAGGAGTGTACAAAAGCCTTGCCGAGAGTAAGCAATTCGAGGAAATTATGCGCAAGCAAGGAATGCACCGGAAGAATCAAGGTGTTGGTTTTGAACGAAAATTCAATGCCAATGGAGTTGAATGGGAAGAAGATCAATACCCCAAGACAAAGTTTGTCCCTCAACAAGAGAAGTATACTTATTTCAAGGGGACACAAGCTCAAGATGATCTTCCACCACAAGACTACGAGCAAAAAGGCAAGGACAAGCTTCAAGAGGAAATTGATGCATTTGAAGAAGCTCCTAAGACCTTAGTCAAGTGGATTCCCAAGACTACTTCAAGTTCCACTTCATCAAGTAAGACTACAACTCCAAGGATTCCCATCAAGATGATGTGGATCCAAAAGAAGAAGAACTAGAGAGTTCTTGAGGGTGACTCCGCCAACATACTTCACTCTTATCATTTTGGCAAGAACAAGTGCAATCAACTTCCACATCTTGCACTAGTTCAAGGAGTCACAAACCCTCTTGTTGGTAAGACAAGGGACAAGGTAACCTAAAAGTTTTCATGGACATCATCTTTTGTGTGCATCACTCTATGTCTATGGATATCCTTGTTTGTTCCTTGTGGGACTAACCCATGTAGGTATTGAAAGTGCAATTCACTCAAATGGATAGCTCCAAGAGATCTACATCAACATTGAGCATCCACATCTTCAATATCTACATGAAGTCATCATCGACAAAACCCAAGGTTAGTTCATCCCTCTTAGGGGAGATATCACATCTAGGGGGAGCTTTACTCTAAGACTTGAGCTAAAGCAACTCTAAAGATGTGAACACAACAATGCTTTATGTAAAAGTGGTAACCCCACTTGAGCTTAAATGATGAGTATGACCTATGATCAAGTGTTCTCACTTGACTCCTAAGTCAATGTACTCATATATAAATGACCTAGTCATCGCAAATTGCTTGATAAATGCTAGAATTGGTTGTGCATGCCTTGCCACATATTTCATTTGCCATCTTATTGTGAGAGCATGCTGATTGCATATTTTACTCATTCGAGGACATCCACTTGTTGTTTTGATTGCTTGGTTTTATCCTCTTTTGCCAAGTGGATGGACAAGAATGCCTAAGAACGTCCTCTAGCTATCTATGCTTTTCTCGTCTCAAACTCTATTCATGCTGCATCACAAAATTTGATCAAGTCAGATTCGAACCACTCTGTGTGAGGAGCGCTCGGAGTCCCCGATTCGTCATAGACTTAAACTTCCAAAACCTCTTTATGATTCTCGGTCTGACCGATACTCCACTTTCGGTCCTACCGAGATCATTAAGTTGATCTAGGTTTTCGATCTCGGTGCAACCGATTTGAACCTTTCGGTCACACCGAGTTTCAGTAACTGCACGTAGTTATGAATCTCGGTGCCACCGAGTTGTTCCACTCGGTCACACCGACAGGGTCGGGCTATATATAGTCACGGGCAAAATTTGGAAATTTCTCCGAACCCCTTCGCCCGCGCGATAGCCTGCTCTGCCCTCGAGGTCTCCGAATCGTCTTCTTGCCGCCAGCAGCCTCCAGTCGCTGGTCTCCGTCGCCGTCAACAGGAATTCTGCCCCGCCGTTGCCGCCGTAGCAAGTCCCCGCCGAACTAGGGTATGGACTTGATCTTTGTGCTATTCCTCAATCTGATTCCTAGCACATTGTGATCATATTGTTTCTAGCCACGTTTGATAAACTTCTATCCAGTCAAAACGCTCATAGATTAGGTTGGATTCGAAAATTCTAGGTTTAGGTTTCCGCCGAAACTATCTCGGACCCACCGAGTTGAAAAACTCAGTCCCACCGATTTGGCTTATGCCATTGCACAAGTGAGACTCGGTCTGACCGAGAATTACTTATCGGTGTGACCGATTTTTGAACTCAGTGAAACCCTAGCAGTCTCGGTGCCACCGAACTGTGACTCGGTCCTACCGAGTTCACTAGTTTAGGTTCCAAAACTGCTTCGGTATGACCGAGTTTGAAAATCGGTAGATCCGAGATGATTTCAGTGGGAAACTAAAACTAAGTTTTTGGATCATTCTTTTTTGCAAAAATCTCTGCATTTTGTGATGCTCATCCACTCTGTCTCCTCTATAATCTATTCACAGGGTCAGCAGTCAGTTTGCAACATGTCAGACCAGAGTGATAGCCAGAATCTGTCAGAGCAGCAAGTGGTGATGAGTGAGGGCACTAGTCCCTCTAGTTCATCTGATGAAGGCAGCAGGAGCACTCCTAGCAATTTGCCAAAGGCTGTCACGATACAAAGGAAGAAGAAAACTTCAGACTCTGAAGATGAGGACTATGTGGCAGAGGAAGAGGCCACTTCCAAGAGAATTGAACCAGCTCAAGGCACTAAGCCAGGTCTGAAAATCAAAAGGCCAGCAGGCAGGCAGCCCATGTCAAAGGCTAGAGCCTCAACTGAGAAGCCCACTTCCCAAGAGCCAGCTGCAGCTGAGGGCAAGAAAAGGAAGGAGAGGGTGAAGAAGACTGTGGCTAGAGTGCTTGGCAAAGCTTCCATCATGGAAGAGGAAGAGGAAGAAGAGGCAGCTGCACCAGCGCCCAAGGCACCCAAGCTAATGGGAGATGCCATAAGGTCAGGGGGAGCTGCATCCAAGCCCAAGGAAGCACCTAAGGCTGCATCTAAGCCTAAGAGTGCACCAAAGAGAAACACAAGAAGCATCCCAGCCACTGAGAAGAACAAGGCCCCAGTGCCTGAGACTGTTGCTGAGGATGAGGAAGAGAATGTCCTTCGGAAGCTCAAGCCCAAGATCCCAGACCACAACGATGCTCATCCTGTGGCTGAGGATATGAAGCTCAGGAGAGACTCAGGGCTCAGGAAGTGGAGAGAAGTAGATCCATATGCTTCTAGGAGAAGGACTGCAGTGGACTACAGGTTTCATACCAAGGAGCAGCAGGATTTCTATGAGACAGTGCTACTTGACAAGAAGCCAATTGTATGTGACATGAGATGGGTCGACTGGACCTATATCAAGGACAATGAGGAGTACTACCCTGGAGTATTTGACAGCTTTAGTGCGTGTGGAGTTGCAGACTTTGTTGGGCAGAAGCTCACAAAGTGGAACGAGGAGCTAATCATGCAATTCTACTCCACAGCACACTTTTATCCGGATGGCAGGATCACATGGATGTCAGAGGGTACAAGGTACCACTCTACTGTTGAGGAATGGGCGGAGCTGATCAATGCCCCAGAGGAGCAAGCAGATGACTTGGACATTTATGCCAAGAAAAAGATGGACCACAACTCCATGTCCAACATGTACAAGGAGATTCTGAATGAAGCACTTGACACGTTCAAGTTTGGCTCAGTGCATTATCTGCTATCAGGATTGCCTACGATCAACTGGATCCTTAGGCACACCCTTCTGCCCAAGTCTGGAGACCACAAGATGATCAGAGGTCACGCGATCAATTTGCTTCATGTCTTTGACGTGCCTCAAAAATTCAAAGTCATGAGCCTCATAGTGGAAACAATCAAAAGGACTGCGGCAGATCAGAAGAGGAGCTGTGGATATGCCCCTCAGATTCAGGAGCTCATCAACTCCAAGATGGGCACGGGCGTATATTTATTGGATAAGGAACACCTGCCCATCCGTCCAAATTTCGAAGATAATCAAGTTGTTATGACTGAGAATGAACCATCATCTGCCCATGCACAAGCTCAGAAGGAGAAGGCGAAGAAGGAGAAAGCTGCTAGGATGCCTACTCAAGCGGAGGCATTTGATTACTTCCTGAAAACCAAACAAGAGCAGCTTGGTTACCTGATTGCGTCCACCCTGCGGATTGAGCAGAGTATAGCCACCCTGACTCAGAACCAGGCGAGTTTAGAGAGGATCATGGAACAGAGGTTCTATGACTTGGACATCAAGGTGACAGAGATACAGACTGCCGTGGAGCAGCTCCAGGAGGACATGAATGAGAGGAGAGGCAGGACCACGACTGATGCTTTTGCGAGGGTGCCACGAGGTCCGAGGTCGTCTGCACTGCCAGTTGCTGACACCAGAGCTACAACGTATGCACCAGCCACAGCCTCAGTTCCACCAGCTCCAGCATCCACTTCAGCCTCGACTCCGACCACGTCTACCGAAGGCTTCGTCCTTGGAGTGCTCCGGACTCCACCACCACCTGAAGATCAAGCTTGAGCGTCGATCTAGTGCTATGCATTTTCTAGGAACTTTTTGGTAACTTGTTGCCAAAGGGGGAGAAGATGTATAGATCATAGGCTTCGAGAGAGAGAGTGTTGCTTTTCTCTCTTGCTTTATTTGGTGTTTTTTTCGACCTTTTCTGCTTTTGAGTGCTTGATACTACGTCATTATTTGTGAGACATTGATGATCATGTGTTTGATCATAAGCTACACTTAATGCTTGCTTAATGCCATTATCCTATCTATCTTGTGTGATCATTCATTATTTTTGGTGATGAGTGCATGTATTTCATTCTTATCATTTTGAGCGCTCCACCAAGATGTATGTGACATGGAAGAGTAACCCATGACTCTAACTCTTTGTGCATTTGTAGTCCAAAGCAAATTTTAAATATGCACAAATTTAGGGGGAGCTCTTACTTGTCACATACTTCTCAAAGCGACGATATATTTCATGCTTATTATCATTTGTCGAAGCTTTGATCTATATGTTGTCATCAATTACCAAAAAGGCGGAGATTGAAAGTGCAACTATCCCTAGGTGGTTTTGGTAATTCATAACAACATATAGCTCATTGAGCTAATGCTATTCCAAGATGACTATTTCAGGAAAGCTGAATGATTGGCATGGCATGGATGTGAAAGTGGAACCCTCAAAATGCTAAGGAAAAAGGATTGGCTCAAGCTCAAAAGCTCAAGACTCTTCATTTTACATTTTAGTGATCCAAGATCACATTGAGTCTTTAGGAAAAGCCAATACTATCAAGGAGGGATGAGGTCTTGCTTAATGAGCTTCTTGCTTCATGTGCTTAGTGATATGCTCCAAAACCCTCAACTGCTTTCCCATATCCACATATGACCTGAACCCTAAGCCAAACTCGGTCCTACCGATTCTTTCTATCCGGCGCCACCGAGTTTCACTTGTCATAAGCCACTGCCAAACCCTAGCAATTCGGTTCTACCGATAGGGATCTCGGTCTCATCGAGATGGGATTGCAAACTCTCTGTTTCCCTTTCGTAACTTTTCGGTCTCACCGAAAGAGCGAATCGGTCCCACCAAGATTGCAGTGTAAACTCTATGTTTCCTTTTTGTAACTTTTCGGTCTCACCGAAAGAGCAAATCGGTCCCACCGAGTTTTCCTGACCAACTCTCTGGTTAGCTTATTACCAAATTCGGTCTCACCGAGTTTGTGTAATTGGTCTCACTAAGATTACGTTATGCCCAAACCCTAACCATATCGGTCCTACCGAGTTGCATGTCAGTCCCACCGAAAATCTCTAACGGTCACTAGGTTTACCTTTTCGGTCCGACCGAGTTTATTGATTCGGTTCCACCGAGATTGGAAAACTGTGTGTAACGGTTGGATTTTGTGTGGAGGCTATATATACCCCTCCACCTCCTCTTCATTCGTGGAGAGAGCCATCAGAACACATACACAATTCCAACTCATATGTTCTGAGAGAGAACCACCTACTCATGTGTTGAGACCAAGATATTCCATTCCTACCATATGAATCTTGATCTCTAGCCTTCCCAAGTTGCTTTCCACTCAAATCTTCTTTCCACCAAATCCAAATCCTATGAGAGAGAGTTGAGTGTTGGGGAGACTATCATTTGAAGCACAAGAGCAAGGAGTTCATTACCTACACACCATTTGTTACTTCTTGGAGAGTGGTGTCTCCTAGATTGGCTAGGTGTCACTTGGGAGCCTCCGACAAGATTGTGGAGTTGAACCAAGGAGTTTGTAAGGGCAAGGAGACAGCCTTCTTTGTGAATATCTACTGCTAGTGAGGCAAGTCCTTCGGTGGGCGATGGCCATGGTGGGATAGACAAGGTTGCTTCTTCGTGGACCCTTTGTGGGTGGTTGCTTCTTCGTGGACCCTTCGTGGGTGGAGCCCTGTGTGGACTCGCGCAACCGTTGCCCTTGGGTGGAGCCCTGTGTGGACTCGCGCAACCGTTACCCTTCATGGGTTGAAGTCTCCATCAACGTGGATGTAGGATAGCACCACCTATCCGAACCATGGGAAAAACATCCGTGTCTCCAATAGCGTTTGAATTCTCCAAACCCTTCCTTTACATTCTCGCAAGTTGCATGCTTTACTTCCCGCTGCCCATAAACTCTTTCCATGCTTGGTTGAGTGATGTGATGATTGCTTGACTTGTCCTAAATTAGCTAAAATCTGCCAAGAACTAAAATTGGGAAAAGGTTAAGTTTTATTTGGTCAAGTAGTCTAATCACCCCCCTCTAGACATAATTTCGATCCTACAAGAGTGTATAAACTAATCATGATTAGCCGTGTCCCCGGCTATGGACATCTTGAGTATCTGGTTCTTGGATTATCATGTTGATCTCAACACATTATGTAATTAATTTGATTGGGTTAATGATTATTATTTTGGGATTGAGTTGGAGGAACCTTCTCAATATTTTATCAATCAACTTTGTAGTTAAATAAAATATATTCCTTTGTTGTAGGGAAAAATTGGCTTTTCGCAAAAACATTATAATCATAGAGCTTTTCCACCAGCCATATATGCATGTAGTGATAGCTATTATTCATCTTTATCCTATGGTGTGAATTTGCCAGTACATTCAATGTACTGACCCTTTGTGGCTGCAACATCTCATGTTGCAGGACTTCTTACGATGAGTAAGTGATACGTTAGGGTTACGATTTCTACGCTCAACTTTGCCGTTGGTGTTAATGGGAATCCACAACCTTGTTGTTACTTCCGCTATTTGGATTGAGGTAATAGTATTTACATTATTTATACATGTGATTTACCTCTTTTATAAATCCTCGAGTACTGTGTGTGTCAGCATACCGATCCAGGGATGACACTTAAGCACAGAGACTTGACCGTCTGAGGTCGGGTTGCTACATTAACTATTTCTAAAAAAGACCATGCTCTAATAAATATAAGTGAAGCAAAAGAGCATTCTTCAAATAACTGTTTTCTATGTGAAGAGAGACATGCAATCCAAACTTCAAATGATATAAGTGAAGCACATGAAGCATTCTATAAAGCCACACTCAAAATATATAAGTGAAGTGCAATGAGCATTCTATAAATCATCCATGGACTATCTCATACCAGCATGGTGCTTAAAAGAAAAATGAAAAATAAACACAAAAGACGCTCCAAGATTCACAGATACCACATGAATGAAACGAAGACGAAAACATACCGATACTTGTTGAAGAAAGATGGATGCCTTCCGGGGCATCCCCAAGCTTAGACGTTTGAGTCTCCTTGAATATTTACTTGGGGTGCCTTGGGAATCCCCAACCTTTAGCTCGTGCCTCTCCTCCTTCTCCTCATATCGAGACCTCCTCGATCTTTGATCACTTCATCCACACAAAACTCAACAGAAAGCTCGGTAAGATCCGTTAGTATAATAAAGCAAATCACTACTCTAAGTACTATTGCAAACCAATTAATATTTTATTTTTCATTGTAGCTACTGTAATATAACTTTTTTCATGGCTTATTCCACTGATAGAATCGATAGTTTCATCAAAACAAGCAAAACAATGCTTCAAAAACAGAATTTGTCTTAAACAGGACAGCCTGTGGTAATCTGAACATTCATCATACTTCTGGTACTCCAAACATTCGGAACAAATTATGAAAAATAAACATTTTGTATATAAAAACTGTGAAAAAGGTTTCAGAAACTTTCGACGTTCCAATAAGAAATGTAAAATCGCGCACTACAGCCAAAGTTTCTGTTTCTGCACCGCACATACCAACAAGCAATCTAAACATCCTAAAGGCAAATCTTGGCACATTATTTTTATAATACAATGGATTTGTACAAGGGGATAATTATTTTTGTTGAAAAGTTTTTGCAATTCAAGATTCACAAAGTTTCCATGGGCATGAACAAAGTTCAAGGCATGCTCCCGCTTCCACGGTGGTCGTCTATCTCACTTTCACTTTTCTTTTTGTGAAGTTTTAAGTTCCCCTCTATATTTTTTTGTTTTTTAAACTTTATAAAAGCACTCAACATAAATAAATGACTCTGTAAAACTTCCAGGTTGTCTCCCTGGTAGCGCTTTCTTTAAATCCATTAAGCTAGGCATAAAGTGCTCAAGTAATGAATCCACCCGGATCCCAAGGTATATTAAAGCCAATTTTAATTAGCAATGATTTGGCATTTAGTAGTGAGCACAAAGCAACATATATCATGCAATGAAGAAGTCTAACTCTCTTCCTATGCATCGGCATGTCATACAAGAGCAATTCATGCACATCAAGTAAAGGCCAATACATAGCATAAGCAGTTTCTTGCAATTTTATCATCTTGGAAACATAGAGAGGTGGAGATATAGTTAATTTCTCATAATAATTGCAAGTAGGAGCAGCAATCACATGCATATTATACTCATCAAAATTATCATGTGTAGTGGTAGAACGCAACCCATCAATGTAATCCTTAATAAGTGCAAACTTCTCCAATATAGTGTAGTTTCGAGAATTCAAAAAGATAATAGGACTATCATGTGTGGGTGCAATAGCAACAATTTCATTCTTAATATAAGGAACTATAGCAAGTTCATATCCATAAGCATAATTCATATTGGCATCATGGCCACAAGCATAACAAGCATCATCAAAAAGGGATATTTCAAATGAGTCAACGGGATCATAGAAATTATCATGGCATTCATCCTTCGGTAAGAACGAAGGGACATTAAACAATGTATGAGTTGGAGGGTTACTCTCATTAGAAGGTGGGCACGGGTGATCAATCCGCTCCTCCTCTTGTTCTTTGCTCTCCTTCTCATCCTTTTCATCCATTGGGCTCATAGTTTCATCAATTCCTTCTTCCATAGACTCCTGCAAAATATTAGTCTCTTCTTGGACAGCGGAGTCTTTCTCAATAAATGTATCAATATCGAAATTGTATTTATAATTATCATAGCAATATTTAAGGATGGAAAAATTTTCAGGTCTATAAACATCATCATCAAAAGCTTCAAACTTTAAAAACAAAGATTCAATTTCATAAGCACCCTTAAAAGCAATAAATTCTTCTATTCGTTCCACATCATAATAATCATATCTACCATTAGCATAAGAAGCTAAGGTTTTCATTATCATTAAATTTGCATGAAAAGGGAAGATGTGGAGCGTTCATCCTAGATCAACAAGTATAATCATATCTCAAGCATAAATCCCGAGCATACCAATGCAACATATAAATTTGATCCCATAAAAGTTTCCCTTTTTGTGTCAACCGATAATCCCTAAAGTATTCACGTTGATCCAACTTTACTCCCATTATCATGTTGAATGGGGTTTTCTCAGGATTATCAAAGTAGTGCATAATATTTTTCACATAACGAGCGCTGAGGGTTTTAGGAGGTTCCCCATCTCCATGAGTAGCAAGTACAACTATTTTTTTGGTGTTTCGTGTTCCATATCCATAACTAAAGATAGAGAACAACTTAGAACAGGAAATAAAAACTACTTAGTGATAAAGCAAACAAGCACACATGAGAATATTCACCCCACTCTATTGCTCCCCGGCAACGGCGCTAGAAAAAGGTCTTGATAACTCATAAGTCTAGGGGATCGTTTGTAGCCTTCTTTGATAAATAAGAGTGTTGAACCCAATGAGGAGCTAAAGGTAGAACAAATATTCCCTCAAGTTCTATCGACCACCGATACAACTCTACGCACACTTGACGTTTGCTTTACCTAAAACAAGTATGAAACTATTTTGCGAGAATAAAACTATGAGTACTTTGCGAGAATAAAACTACGAATAAATTGCAAGGTAATAAAAGTGGATAGCTTTTGTCGACAAGAAAATCATTTGTCCCTATGTAATCGATAACAAGTACCGGTAATCATTCTTGCAATTTTATATGAGGGAGAGGCATGAGCTAACATACTTTCTCTACTCGGATCATATGCACTTATGATTGGCACTCTAGCAAGCATCCGCAACTACTAAAGATCATTAAGGCCGTGAAACCCAACCATAGCATTAAGTATCAAGTCCTCTTTACTCCCATACGCCATAACCCACTTATCCACGTTTAGGCTGCTGTCACCCCCGCAACACTGACAATAAGCAAACCATGAACATATTGCAATACCCTACAGCGGGGGACCCTCACGTTTGCACGAGACAGAGGGCACCGTAGGACAGCACCATAAATAAAATATACAATCATACCAACCAAGATCATGATTAACCCATAGGACAAAACAGATCTACTCAAACATCATAGGATAACCATAGATCATTGGGAAATAATACATGGAGTTGAGCACCATGTTTAAGTAGAGATTACAACAGGGAGAAGGGGTGTTACCCCGCTGCATAGAGGGGGAGAAAGTTGGTGTTGACGGTAGCAAGATTGTTGATGTAGATCTCCGTCACGATCCTAGCCCCGGCGGCACTCCGACGCCACCCGGAGAGAGGGGGGGAGAGCCCATCCTTCTTCTTCTTCCTTGGCCTCCCCCGTAGATGGGAGGAGAGTCCCCCCTCTGGTCCATGGCCTCCATGGTGGCGGAGGGGCGGGATCCCCTCTGAGATTGGATCTTCCTCCCTGTTCTCTTCTGTTACGCGTTCCCCAGATCTGGCCGAAAACCGTTTCTTATATTTCGGGAGATCCGTAGCTCCGACTGCGCTGAGATTTTAACACTTTTTTTGATATAAGATTCCTTGCTCCCGAAGTAGAGCTCCAACCGACGTTCGAGGAGGGCACAGCCCACCACCAAGCGCCAGGGGCCTGGGGCGCACCCTGGTGTCTTCTGGGCTGTGTGGGCCTCCGTTTGCGGTGATTCCAACTCCCAAAAATCACATATATTCCAAAATAATTCTCCATAAAATTTTATTGCATTTGGACTTCGTTTGATATGGATTTTCTTCGAGACAAAAAACATGCAAAAAACAGGAACTGACACTTGGCACTGGATCAATAGGTTAGTCCAATAAATCATATAAAAAGTTGCCAAAAATGTATAAAAGTTGCATAATATTGGCATGAAACAATCAAAAATTATAGATATGATGAAGGCATATCAGGTTACAACTTGTAAACTGTAAAATTAAATTTGGTAATTGTTTTGCATTATAATTTAGTCATATAAGTTAAACCTTAGTAGTAATTTTGGATCTTATTTGACTTTAGTACATTCAAACTTAACTAGAATTTAGTTTAACATAGATGGAAGCTATAGACCAATTCTTTAAGTCAATATAAATGAAACCTTTCACAAATGGATCCTTGAACCAACCTTAATCAAATATGAATTCATTTGAACTTGAACCTAATTTGCAAATTGAAACTTATTTGAATTCAGATAACCTTAATTCAAACTAAATTCAACTTGAACTGAAGCAAGTTAAACCATAATTTAAATTCAAATTCAATTGTAACTCAAACAAGTTATGAACTCAAGTGAAACTCTTCAACTTACTTAAACCAAATTCAATTCAAATCGGAAGTTCAAGAGTTCAAAATCAATTATGAATTCAACTTATGACAAGATCTGAAGGAAATATGCCCTAGAGGCAATAATAAAGTTGTTATTTATATTTCCTTATATCATGATAAATTTTTATTATTCATGCTAGAATTGTATTAAACGGAAACTTGATACATGTGTGAATACATAGACAAAACAAAGTGTCCGTAGATGCCTCTACTTGACTAGCTCATTAAACAAAGATGTTTAAGTTTCCTGACCATAGACATGTGTTGTCATTTGATAAACGGGATCACATCATTAGGAGAATGATGTGATGGACAAGACCCATCCATTATCTTAGCATAATGATCGTTAAGTTTTATTGTTATTGCTTTCTTCCTGACTTATACATATTCCTTTGACTATGAGATTATGCAACTCCTGAATACCGAAGCCTTGTGTGCTATCAAACGTCACAACATAACTGGGTGATCATAAAGATGCTCTACAGGTGTCTCTGAAGGTGTTTGTTGGGTTGGCATAGATCGAGATTAGGATTTGTCACTCTGTATATCGGAGAGGTATCTCTGGGCCCTCTCGGTAATGCACATCACGATAAGCCTTGCAAGCAATGTGACCAATGAGTTAGTTGCGGGATGATGCATTATTGAATGAGTAAAGAGACTTGCCGGTAATGAGATTGAGCTAGGTATGAAGATACCGACGGTAGAATCTCGGGCAAGTAACATACTAATGGCAAAGGGAATGGCGTATGTGTCATTGTGGTTTGACCAATAAAGATCTTCGTAGAATATGTAGGAACCAATATGGGCATTCAGGTTCCACGGTTGGTTATTGATCGGAGATGTGTCTCGGTCATGTCTACATAGTTCCGGAACCCGTAGGGTCCGCACGCTTAACGTTCGATGATGATTTGTATTATGAGTTATGTGTTTTGGTGACCGAAGATTTTTCAGAGTCCCGGATGAGATCATGGACATGATAAGGAGTCTCGAAACGGTCAAGAGGTGAAGATTGATATATTGGACGATGGTATTCGGACACCGGAATGGTTTCGGAGCATTTCGGGTATTTTTCGAAGTACAAGGAGGTTACCGGAACCCCCCGGAAGTAATGGGCCAACATGGGACATAGGGGAGCACGCAAGGGGTGGTGCGCCCCCCATGGGCTGTCCGAATTGGACAAGGGGAAGGGGGCATGGCCCCCCTTTCCTTTCCCCCTCTCCCTCTCCTCCCCCCTTTCCCCCTTCGAAAGAAGGAAGGGGTCCGACTTGGACTAGGAGCCCTAGTCGGTTTCCCCCCCATTGCACGCCCCCTTAGGCTGGCCTCCTCCCCTCCTCCTTTATATACAGGGGCAGGGGGCACCCCAAATCACATCAATTGTTCTTAGCCGTGTGTGGTGCCCCCTCCACATTTGACTCCGCCGATCATATTGTCGCAGTGCTTAGGTGAAGCCCTACGTGGATCACATCACCATCACTGTCACCACGCCCTCGTGCTAACGAAACTCTCCCTCGACACTTTGCTAGATCAAGAGTTCGAGGGACGTCATCGAGATGAATGTGTGATGAGCTCGGAGGTGCTGTATGTTCGGTACTTGATCGGTTAGATCGTGAAGACGTTCAACTACATCAACCGCGTTAACCTAACGCTTCCGCTTTCGGTCTACGAGGGTACGTGGACACACTCTCCCCCTCTCGTTTCTATGCTTTTCCTAGAGAGATCTTGTGTGATCATAGGGAATTTTTTGAAATTGCATGCTACGTTCCCTACCAGTGGCATCCGAGCCAGGTCTATTCGTAGATGATATGCACGAGTAGAACACAAAGAGTTGTGGGTGATCATAGTCATACTGCTTACCACCAACGTCTTATTTTGATTCGGCGGTATTGTTGGATGAAGCGGCCTGGACCAACCTTACATGACTACGTTCATGAGACCGGTTCCACTGACTGACATGCAACTTGTTTTGCATAAAGGTGGCTGGCGGGTGTCTGTTTCTCCAACTTTAGTTGAATCGAATTTGACTACGACCGGTTCTTGTTGAAGGTTAAAATAGCACACTTGATTAAAAATCTTTGTGGTTTTGATGCGTAGGTAATAACGGTTCTTACTAGAAGCCCGTAGCAGCCACATAAAACTTGCAACAACAAAGTAGAGGATGTCTAAATTGTTTTGGCAGGGCATGTTGTGATGTGATATGGTCAAGACATGATGTGATATACGTTATTGTATGAGATGATCATGTTTTGTAGAAGTTATCGGCAACTGGTAGGAGCCTTATGGTTGTTGCTATATTGTATGAACTGCAATCGCCATGCAATTGCTTTACTTTATCACTATGTGTTAGCGATAGTTGTAGAAGCAATAGAGGCGAGACGACAACGATGCTATGGTAGATATCAAGGTGTCAAGCCAGTGATGATTGAGATCATGACGATGCTTTGGAGATGGAGATCAAAGGCACAAGATGATGATGGCCATTGATACGTCTCCGTCGTATCTACTTTTCCAAACACTTTTGCCCTTGTTTTGGACTCTAACTTGCATGATTTGAATGGAACTAACCCGGACTGATGCTGTTTTCAGCAGAATTGCGATGGTGTTATTTATGTGCAGAAACAAAAGTTCTCAGAATGACCTGAAACTTCACGGAGATTATTTTTGGAAATAATAAAAAATACTGGCAAAAGATCAATACCAGGGGGCCCACACCCTAGCCACGAGGGTGGGGGGCGCGCCCCCTACCTCGTGGGCCCCCTGGAGCTCCTCCGACCTCAATTCCAACTCTATATATTCGTGTTTGGAGAGAAAAAGTCAGAGAGAAAGATTCATCACGTTTTACGATACGGAGCCGCCGCCAAGCCCTAAACTCTCTCGGGAGGGCTGATCTGGAGTCCGTTCGGGGCTCCGGAGAGGGGAATCCGTTGCCATCGTCATCATCAACCATCCTCCATCACCAATTTCATGATGCTCACCGCCGTGTGTGAGTAATTCCATCATAGGCTTGCTGGACGGTGATGTGTTGGATGAGATTTATCATGTAATCGAGTTAGTTTTGTTAGGGTTTGATCCCTAGTATCCACTATGTTCTGAGATTGATGTTGCTATGACTTTGCTATGCTTAATGCTTGTCACTAGGGCCCGAGTGCCATGATTTCAGATCTGAACCTATTATGTTTTCATGAATATATGAGAGTTCTTGATCCTATCTTGCAAGTCTATAGTCACCTACTATGTGTTATGATCTGGCAACCCCGAAGTGACAATAATCGGGACCACTTCCGGTGATGACCGTAGTTTGAGGAGTTCATGTATTCACTATGTGTTAATGCTTTGGTCTGGTACTCTATTAAAAGGAGGCCTTAATATCCCTTAGTTTCTGCTAGGACCCCGCTGCCACGGGAGGGTAGGACAAAAGATGTCATGCAAGTTCTTTTCCATAAGCACGTATGACTATATTCGCAATACATGCCTACATTACATTGATGAATTGGAGCTAGTTCTGTGTCACGATCCACTGCCTACGAGCTTTCCATATATTGTTCTTCGCTTATTTACTTTTCCATTGCTATTGTTATCATCACTACAAAATACCAAAAACTTTACTTTTGCTACCGTTACTTTTGCTATCGTTACCACTACTATCATATTACTTTGCTACTAAATACTTTGCTGCAGATATTAAGTTTCCAGGTGTGGTTGAATTGACAACTCAGCTGCTAATACTTGAGAATATTCTTTGGCTCCCCTTGTGTCGAATCAATAAATTTGGGTTGAATACTCTACCCTCGATAACTGTTGCGATCCCCTATACTTGTGGGTTATCAAGACTATTTTCTGGCGCCGTTGCCGGGGAGCATAGCTCTATTCTTTGAGTCACTTGGGATTTATATCTGCTTATCATTATGAAGAACTTGAGAGATCCAAAAACCAAGATTTATCCCTCAACTATGAGGGGAGGTAAGGAACTGCCATCTAGCTCTGCACTTGATCCACCCTCTGTTTTGAGTAAGCTTGCGACACCTAAACCTGCTTCTGCTATTGATTCTGATATGTCGCATATTATTGATGATGCCACTTCTGCTATGCATGATACTTATGATGAAACTACTTCTATGCTTGATACAACTATGCCACTTGGTGAATTTCTTGATGAACAACTTGCTAGGGCTAGAGAGAATGAAATTATTGAAACTGATAATACTGATGAAAGTGATTATGAAGGCTCTCCTAATAAATATGAATTACCTGTTATGCCTGAGGGCTATGTTATGGATGAAGAAACTAAAAGAGACTTTCTTGCTTGCAATGATAGAAGTGATCTTAAGAAATTATTAGTTAAGCTTAAACAAAAAACTCTGAATGCTAGAATGAAATATGATCCTGCTTATGCTACTTCACCTATCTTTGTAACTAATAAGGATTATGAATTCTCTATTGATCCTGATATAATTACTTTGGT
Organism: Triticum urartu; assembly: GCF_003073215.2. Classification (NCBI taxonomy): domain Eukaryota; kingdom Viridiplantae; phylum Streptophyta; class Magnoliopsida; order Poales; family Poaceae; genus Triticum; species Triticum urartu. The sequence continues at coordinate 588,556,164 of NC_053023.1, read as the reverse complement.
TGAATCTGATCCTTTTTATGGCTATGAATCTGAAACTGTTGTGGCACATCTTACTAAATTAAATGATATAGCCACCTTGTTCACTAATGATGAGAGAACTCACTACTTTTATATCCTTAAAATATTCCCGTTCTCATTAAAGGGTGATGCTAAGATATGGTTTAATTCTCTTGATCCTGGTTGTGTGCGTAGTCCCCAGGATATGATTTATTATTCCTCTGCTAAATATTTCCCTGCTCATAAGAAACAAGCTGCTTTAAGGGATATATATAATTTTGTGCAAATTGAAGAAGAGAGTCTCCCACAAGCTTGGGAGAGGCTTCTCCAATTACTTAATGCTTTGCCTGATCACCCTCTTAAGAAAAATGCAATACTTGATATCTTTTAGAATGGACTAACCGATGCTTCCAGATATTACCTGGATAGTTGTGCTGGTTCTGTTTCAGGGAAAGAACACCCGATGAAGCTGAAATTCTTTTGAATAATATGTTGACAAATGAAAATAATTGGACACTTCCTGAGCCTATTCCTAAACCAACTCCGAAGAAAAGGGGTGTTCTATTTCTCAGTCCTGAAGATATGTAAGAGGCAAAGAAATCCATGAAAGAAAAGGGTATTAAAGCTGAAGATGTTAAGAATTTACCTCGTATTGAAGAAATACATGGTCTTAATTTACCGCCTGTTGAAGAAATATATGGTTTTAATCCATAACCTATTAAAGAAACACATGGTCTGGATAACCCGACACAGGTAGTAAAGGTAAATTCTCTCTATAGATATGATAAAGCTGAAATCCCATTTACTAAGTTTGCTAGCCCATGCTTAGATGAGTTTGATAAATTTATGGTTAAGCAAGAAGACTTCAATGCTTATTTTGGCAGAGAATTAAAACGCAGTGCTGATATGCTTGAACACTTGGGTGATTATATGGCCAATGTCAAAGGTGAACTTAAACTTATCAGTAAACATGCTTCTATGGTTACCACTCAAGTAGAACAAGTACTTAAAGCTCAAAATGATTTTCTCAATGAATTGAATAGTAAGAATAAGGACTATGCTATTAGAGTGGCTACTAGAACTGGTAAAATGACTCAGGAACCTTTGTATCCTGAAGGCCACCCTAAGAGAATTAAGCAAGATTCTCAGAGAAATAATATAGATGCACCTAGTCCTTCTAAAAGGAAGAAAAAGAAAAATGATAGGGCTTTGCGTGCTTCTAGTGAACATGTTATTGAAACACCTGAGAATCCAAATGATATCTCTATTTCTGATGCTGAAACACAATCTGGTAATGAACATGAAACTAGTGATAATGTTAATGATGATGTTCATGTTGATGCTCAACCTAGCAATGACAATGATGTAGAGATTGAACCTGCTGTTAATCTTGATAACCCACAATCAAAGAATCAACGTTATGATAAGAAAGATTTTGTTGCTAGGAAACATGGTAAAGAAAGAGAACCATGGGTTCAAAAACCCATGCCTTTTCCTCCCAAACCATCCAAGAAAAAGGATGATGAGGATTTTGAGCGCTTTGCTGAAATGATTAGACCTATCTTTTTGCGTATGTGATTAACTGATATGCTCAAAATGAATCCTTATGCTAAGTACATGAAAGAAATTGTTACTAATAAAAGAAAGATACCGGAAGCTGAAATTTCCACCATGCTTACTAATTATACTTTTAAAGGTGGAATACCAAAGAAACTTGGAGATCCAGGAGTACCCACTATACCATGCTCCATTAAAAGAAACTATGTTAAAACTGCTTTATGTGATCTTGGAGCCGGTGTTAGTGTTATGCCTCTCTCTTTATATCGTAGACTTGATTTGAATACGTTGACACCTACTGAAATATCTTTGCAAATGGCTGATAAATCAACTACTATACCTGTCGATATTTGTGAGGATGTGCCTGTTGTGGTTGCTAACGTTACTATTTTAATGGACTTTGTTATTCTTGATATTCCCGAGGACGATAGTATGTCTATTATTCTTAGAAGACCCTTTTTGAATACTGCAGGGGCTGTTATTGATTGCACCAAAGGCAATATCACTTCTCATGTTAATGGTAATGAGCATACGGTACACTTTTCGAGGAAACAACCTCAAGTTCACAGTATCAATTCTATTGGAAAAATACCATCGATTATTTTTGAAGGTTTTGAATTTCCTCTTCCTACTGTCAATAAGAAATATGATATTATTATTATTGGGGATGTGCATATCCCCGTTGAGGTAACCTAGTGTTATTCGAAAATTCTCCGGTTCCATGCTATTCAGAATGAGTTTGTTAACAAGACTTGATCAACCTTGTTAATGGATTCCTTTTGATGATCATGAGATGGATGAATTTAGAAAACACAACTCTCTGTACCCTCTTTCTACTTTCTGTTACTTATATTTAATAAAGCAAAAATAGTAATTTCTGTCTGTTTTCTGATTATCCGTGCAATATAAAAATACCCTAAAAATAAAAGTTCTTCAAATGCCGTGAAATTTAAATATGATTTTTTCTGGAATATTTGAGAATATTTGGCACTGAGATAGCTCGCCTCCAAGCTGTATCCCATGATGCAATGACTGCTGCAACTTAGTACGACCCCAACTACAACTTTGGATATCCGCCAGGCCATCCGTGGCATTAGACCAACTTAGGCCAAAAGCCTAAGCTTGGGGGAGTACGTATTTCCCACCGACATTACATTTATGATCACACACTCATTGCTAGATGTCGGTGCTCATACTTTTTCATTGTATTATCCATGCTAGTTTATTTCCTTTTTATCGCTTTCTTCTTGTGTGTTTAATAAACCTTAAGAAAAACAAAAAATTACTCGTAGCTTTTAGCTAGTTTTAATTTCCATGCTTGTAATAGTAATTAAAAAGAAAACCCAAAAAGATTTCCTGTTCTTCTTTTTGCTTGTTGGGAGCTTTCCCGTGTAAATAGTTCTATTTCTTTTCTTTTCTTTCGGGGTCGATAGGAGAAGACCATGATTAAATTGTTGAAGTGGCTCTTATATGCATTATTGTTGATCTGACAAAAGAGCCCATATTGCCTTGTCTTCTCCTGTTTATTGAATGCTTGCAGATTCCAGCTTAGTCCAATGCACGTGCACTATTATTATTATCCACATCGTTCAGTCATGCAAGTGAAAGGCAATTATGACGATATATGATGAACTGATTGAGATGGGAGAAGCTGGTATGAACTCGACCTCTCTTGTTTTTGTAAATATGATTAGTTCATCCTTCCTGATTTAGCCTATTATGAATAAACATGTTTGCGATGACAATTAGAGATCATAGTTTCTTATGCCATGCTTAATTAGCTAGGAGCTTATAATGGTTACCTTGCGTGCCAACATTCTATTAAAATGGTTGTGATGTGGTATGATAGGGTGGTATCCTCTTTTGAACGATTCGAGTGGCTTGACTTGGCACATGTTCACGCATGTAGTTGAAACAAAATCAACATAGCCTCTACGATATTTATGTTCATGGTGCATTATATCCTACTCATGCTTGCATTCGGTGTTGATTAATTTTAATGCATGTTCATGACTGTTGTCGCTCTCTAGCTGGTCGCTTCCCAGTCTTTTTCTAGCCTTCACCTGTACTAAGCGGGAATACTGCTTGTGCATCCAATTCCATAAACCCCAAAGTTATGCCATCTGAGTCCACCATACCTACCTATATACGGTATCTACCTACCGTTCCAAGTAAATTTGTATGTGCCAAACCCTAAACCTTCAAATAAATATCCTGTTTTGTATGCTCGAATAGCTCATGTATCAACTAGGGCTGTCCGTATCTTCCATGTTAGGCGGGTTATTCTCAAGAGGAGTGGACTTCGCTCCTCACTCACGAGAAAATGGCTGGTCACCGGGATGCCCAGTCCCATGCTTTATGCAAATCAAATCGAAATAATTGCAAAAAAAACTCCCCCTGGGACTCTTGTTAGTTGGACGCACTCATTGTTTTGAGCAAGCCATGGATTGATGCTTGTTGGTGGAGGGGGAGTATTAAACTTTACCATTCTGTTTGGGAACCGCCTATAATGCGTGTAGCATGGAAGATATCGCCATCTCTTGGTTGTTATGTTGACAATGAAAGTATACCGCTCAAATTATTATTCATCTCTATTTCAAAACCGAGATCTGGCACCTCTACAAATCCCTGCTTCCCTCTATGAAGGGCCTATCTATTTACTTTCATGTTGAGTCATCATCCTCCTATTAAAAAGCACCAGTTGGAGAGCACCATTGTTATTTGCATTCATTACTGTTAGTTTACATTGAGTATGACTTGACTGGATCTCTTTTACCATGAATTACAATGTCTAGTCAGTCCTTGATCTTTAAAGGTGCTCTGCATTTATGTTTTGCGGTCTCAGAAAGGGCTAGCGAGATACCATCTTGTTATATCATATTATGATTGTTTTGGGAAAGTGTTGTCATCCGAGATTTATTATTATTGCTCGCTAGTTGATTATGCCACTGATATGAGTAAACATGGGACCTAAGAGTTATTGAGAATATGGTTAGTTCATAATCTTTGCTGAAAACTTGAATGCTGGCTTTACATATGTACAACAACAAGAGCAAACAGAGTTTGTAAAAGTTTTTCTTTATCACTTTCAGTTTGTCAACTGAATTTCTTGAGGACAACCAAAGGTTTAAGCTTGGGGGAGTTGATACGTCTCCGTCGTATCTACTTTTCCAAACACTTTTGCCCTTGTTTTGGACTCTAACTTGCATGATTTGAATGGAACTAACCCGGAGTGACGCTGTTTTCAGCAGAATTGCCATGGTGTTATTTATGTGCAGAAACAAAAGTTCTCGGAATGACCAGAAACTTCACGGAGATTATTTTTGGAAATAATAAAAAATACCTGCAAAAGATCAAGACCAGGGGGCCCACACCCTAGCCACGAGGGTGGGGGCGCGCCCCCTACCTCATGGGCCCCCTGGAGCTCCTCTGACCTCAATTCCAACTCTATATATTCGTGTTCGGAGAGAAAAAATCAGAGAGAATGATTCATCGCGTTTTACGATACGAAGCCGCCGCCAAGCCCTACACTCTCTTGGTAGGGCTGATCTGGAGTCCGTTCGGGGCTCCGGAGAGGGGAATTCGTCGCCATCGTCATCAGCAACCATCCTCCACCACCAATTTCATGATGCTCACCACCGTGCATGAGTAATTCCATCATAGGCTTGCTGGACGGTGATGGCTTGGATGAGATTTATCATGTAATCGAGCTAGTTTTGTTAGGGTTTGATCCCTAGTATCCACTATGTTCTGAGATTGATGTTGCTATGACTTTGCTATGCTTAATGCTTATCACTAGGGCCCGAGGACCATGATTTCAGATCTGAACCTATTATGTTTTCATGAATATATGAGAGTTCTTGATCCTATCTTGCAAGTCTATAGTCACCTACTATGTGTTATGATCCAGCAACCCCTAAGTGACAATAATTAATCGGGACCACTTCCGGTGATGACCGTAGTTTGAGGAGTTCATGTATTCACTATGTGTTAATGCTTTGGTCCGGTACTCTATTAAAAGGAGGCCTTAATATCCCTTAGTTTCCGCTAGGACCCATCTGCCACGGGAGGGTAGGACAAAAGATGTCATGGAAGTTCTTTTCCATAAGCACGCATGACTATATTCGGAATACATGCCGACATTACATTGATGAATTGGAGCTAGTTCTGTGTCACCCTAGGTTATGAATGTTACATGATGAACCGCATCCGGCATAATTCTCTATCACCGATCCATTGCCTACGAGCTTTCCATATATTGTTCTTCGCTTACTTACTTTTCCGTTGCTATTGTTATCATCACTACAAAATACCAAAAACATTACTTTTGCTATTGTTACCACTACTATCATATTACTTTGCTACTAAATACTTTGCTGCAGATATTAAGTTTCCAGGTGTGGTTGAATTGACAACTCAGCTGCTAATACTTGAGAATATTCTTTGGATCCCCTTGTGTCGAATCAATAAATTTGGGTTGAATACTCTACCCTTGAAAACTGTTGCGATCCCCTATACTTGTGGGTTATCAGCCATATCATGTCACATATTTTGATTGCAAGTGATGTTTATCTTTTATGCATCTTATTTTTCTTAGTACGGCGGTAGCATTATAAGATGACCCCTCACTAAATTTCAAGGTATACATGTTCTCCCTGAGTATGCACCATTGCTAAAGTTTGTCGAGCCGAGACACCACTTGATTATTGGGTGTGATAAGCTCTACATTCACATACAACAGGTGCAAGACAGTTTTGCACATGTAGAATACTCATGTTAAACTTGACGAGCCTAGCATGTACAGACATGGCCTCAGAACACTAAGACCGAAAGGTCGAACGTGAATCATATAGTAGATATGATCAACATACAGATGTTCACCATTGAAAACTACTCCATCTCACGTGATGATAGGACATGGTTTAATTGATATGGATCACGTGATCATTTAGATGACTCGAGGGATGTCTATCTAAGTGGGAGTTCTTAAGTAATATGATTAATTGAACTTTCATGCGTTCCTAGAGAAAGCTAAGTTGAAAGATGATGGTAGCAACTACACGGACTGGGTCCGTGACTTGAGGATTATCCTCATTGCTGCACAGAAGAATTACGTCCTTTATGCACCGCTAGGTGCAAGGCCTGCTGCAGGAGCAACTCCGGACATTATGAACGTCTGGCAAGCTAAATCTGATGACTACTCGATATTTCAGTGTGCCATGCTTTACGGCTTATAATCGGGACTTCAAAGACATTTTGACCTGAAGGAAATATGCCCTAGAGGCAATAATAAAGTTGTTATTTTATATTTCCTTATATCATGATAAATGTTTATTATTCATGCTAGAATTGTATTAAACGGAAACTTGATACATGTGTGGATACATAGACAAAGTACCGTGTCCCTAGTAAGCCTCTACTAAACTAGCTCATTAAATCAAAGATGCTTAAGTTTCCTAACCATAGACATGTGTTGTAATTTGAGGAACCGGATCACATCATTATGAGAATGATGTGATGGACAAGACCCATCCATTAGCTTAGCGTAATGATCATTCAGTTTTATTGCTATAACTTTCTTCATGTCATATACATATTCCTTTGACTATGAGATTATGCAACTCCTGGATATCGGAGGAATGCCTTGTGTGCTATCAAACATCACAACGTAACTGGGTGATTACAAAGATGCTCTACAGGTATCTCCGAAGGTGTTTGTTGTGTTGGCATAGATCGAGATTAGGATTTGTCACTCCGAGTATCAGAGAGGTATCTCTGGGCCCTCTCGGTAATAATGCACATAATAATAAGCCTTACAAGCAATGTGAATAATGAGTTAGTTGCGGGATGATGCATTATGGAACGAGTAAAGAGACTTACCGGTAACGAGATTGAACTAGGTATGAAGATACCGACGATCGAATCTCGGGCAAGTAACATACCGATGACAAAGGGAATAACGTATGTTGTCATTACGGTACGACCGATAAAGATCTTTGTAGAATATGTGGTAACCAATATGAGCATCCAAGTTCATCTGTTGGTTATTGACCAGAGAGGTGTCTCGATCATGTCTACATAGTTCTCGAACCCGTAGGGTTTGCACGCTTAACGTTCGATGACGATTTTGTATTATATGAGTTATGTATTTGGTGACCGAATGCTGTTCCGAGTCCCGGATGAGAACACGGACATGACGAGGAGTCTCTAAATTGTCGAGAGGTAAAGATTCATATATAGGACGATAGTATTCGGACACCGAAAGTGTTCCGGGGGTACCGGGTACTTATCGGGTCACCGAAAGGGGTTCCGGGCACCCCCGGCAAACTATATGGGCCTAATGGGCCAAGAGAGGGACAGACCAGCCCCTAAGGGGCTCATGCGCCCCCCATATTGGGTGGCCAAATTGGAGTTGAAAAGAGGAAGGAGGAAAGGAAAAAGGGATTAGGATTCGCCCTTCCCCCTCTTCCCTTCCTACTCCGAATAGGAATAGGAAAGGGGGGAGGCCCAATTGGGAGGACCCCAAGTAGGATTCCTCCTACTTGGGGCACCCCCTTTGGATGCCTCTCCTACCCTCCAACCTATATATATGAGGGGGCACTGCTAGAACACACACAAACATCTGTTAGCCGTGTGCGGTGCCCCCCTCCACTGTTTACGCCTCCGGTCATATTCACATAGTGCTTAGGCGAAGCCCTGTGTGAATCACTTCACCATCACCCTCACCATGCCTTAGCGCTGACGAAACTCTCCCACGACACTTTTCTGGATCAAGAGTTCGAGGGACGTCATCAAATTGAACGTGTGCGGGACTCGGAGGTGTCGTATGTTTGGTGCTTCATCGGTCGGAACGTGAAGAAGTTTGACTACATCAACCGCTTTGTCAAACGCTTCCGCTTTTGGTCTATGAGGGTATGTGGACACACTCTCCCCCTCTCGTTGCTATGCATCTCCTAGATATATCTTGCGTGAGCGTAGGAAATTTTTGAAATTGCATGCTATGTTCCCCAACAGTGGCATCCGAGCCAGGTCTATGCGTAGATTATATGCACGAGTAGAACACAAAGAGTTGTGGGCGGTGATAGTCATACTGCTTACCACCAACGACTTATTTTGATTCGGCGGTATTGTTGGATGAAGTGGCCCGAACCAACCTTACATGACCACGTTTGTGAGACCGGTTCCACGACAGACATGCAACTAGTTTTGCATAACGGTGGCTGGCGGGTGTCTGTTTCTCCTACTTTAGTTGAATCAAATTTGACTACGGCCGATCCTTGTTTAAGGTTAAAACATCAAACTTGATGAAACACATTGTGGTTTTGATGCGTAGGTAAGAACTGTTCTTACTAGAAGCCCGTAGTAGCCACGTAAAACTTGCAACAACAAACTAGAGGACATCTAACTTGTTTTTGCAGGGCATGTTGTGATGTGATATGGTCAATACATGATGTGATATACGTTATTGTATGAGATGATCATGTTTTGTAAAAGTTATCGGCAACTGGCAGGAGCCTTATGGTTGTCGCCTTATTGTATGAAATGCAAACACCATGTAATTTCTTTACTTTATCATTATGCGTTAGCGATAGTTATAGAAGCAATAGTTGGCGAGACGACCACGACGCTACGATGGAGATCAAGGTGTCAAGCCGGTGACGATGGAGATCATGACGATGCTTTGGAGATGGAGATCAAAGGCACAAGATGATGATGGCCGTATCATGTCACATATTTTGATTGCATGTGATGTTTATCTTTTATGCATCTTATTTTGCTTAGTACGGCGGTAGCATTATACGATGATCCCTTAACTTAATTTCATGGTATAAGTGTTCTCCCTGAGTATGCACCATTGCGAAAGTTCTTCGTGCTGAGACACCACGTGATGATCGGGTGTGATAGGCTCTACGTTCACATACAACGGGTGCAAGACAGTTTTGCACATGCGGAATACTCGGGTTAAACTTGGCGAGCCTAGCATGTACAGACATGGCCTCGGAACACTGGAGACCGAAAGGTCGAACGTGAATCATATGGTAGATATGATCAACATAGAGATGTTCACCATTGATGACTACTCCATCTCACGTGATGATCGAACATGGTTTAGTTGATTTGGATCACGCATCATTTAGATGACTTGAGGGATGTCTATCTAAATGGTATGCCCTCCGTCCCATAATATAAGAGCATTTTTTATACTAGTGTAGTGTTAAAAACGTTCTTATATTATGGGAAGAAGGGAATAGTTCTTAAGTAATATGATCAATTGAACTTAATTTATCATGAACTTAGACCTGATAGTATTTGCATATCTATGTTGTAGATCAATAGCTTGCGATGTAGCTCCCCGTTTATTTTTTGATATGTTCCTAGAGAAAAATAAGTTGAAAGATGATAGTAGCAACGATGCGGACTGGGTCCGTGATCTGAGGATTATCCTCATTGCTGCACAGAAGTATTATGTCCTTGATGCACCGCTAGGTGACAGACCTATTGTATGAGCTGATGCAGAGGTTATGAACATTTGGCAAGCTCGCTATGATGAGTACTTGATAGTTTAGTGCTCCATGCTTTATGGCTTAGAACTGGGACTTCAAAAATGTGTTGAATGCCACGGAGCATATCAGATGTTCCAAGAGCTGAAATTGGTATTTCAGACTCATGCCCGAGTCGAGAGGTATGAGACCTCTAACAAGTACTTTGCCTACAAGACAGAGGAGAATAGCTCAACCAGTGAGCATGTGCTCAGAATGTCTGAGTACTACAATCGCTTGAATCAAGTGGGAGTTAATCTTCCAGATAAGATAGTGATTGACAGAGTTCTCTAGTCACTATCACCAAGTTACTGGAACTTCATGATGAACTATAATATGCAAGGGATGACAAAAACGATTCCTGAGCTCTTCGCGATGCTAAAATCGACGAAGGTAGAAATGAAGAAAGAGTATCAAGTGTTGATGGTTAACAAGACCACTAGTTTCAAGAAAAGGAGCAAAGGAAAAGAAAGGGAACTTCAAGAAAGAATGGCAAGCAAGTTGCCACTCCTGTGAAAAACCCAAAGCTAGACCTAAGCCTGAAACTGAGTGCTTCTACTGCAAAGGGAATGGTCCCTGGAAGCGGAACTACCCCAAATACTTGGCGGATAAGAAGGATGGCAAAGTGAACAAAGGTATATTTGATATACAAGTTATTGATGTGTACTTTACCAGTGTTCATAGTAATCCCAGGGTATTTGATACCGGTTCAGTTGCTAAGATTAGTAACTCGAAACAGGAATTGCAAAATGAATAGACACTATTTAAGGGCGAGGTGACGATGTGTGTTGGAAGTGATTCCAAGGTTGATAAGATCACCATCGCACACTTCCTCTACCTTTGGGATTAGTTTTGGACCTAAATAAATGTTATTTGGTGTTTGCGTTGAGCATGAATATGATTGGATCATGTTTATTGCGATACGGTCATTCATTTAAGTTAGAGAATAATTGTTGTTCTATTTACATGAATAAAACCTTCTATGGTCATACACCCAATGTAAATGGTTTATTGAATCTTGATCGTAGTGATACACATATTCATAACATTGATGCTAAAAGATGCAAAGTTGATAATGATAGTGCAACATATTTGTGGCACTGTTGTTTAGGTCATATTGGTGTAAAGCGCATGAAGAAACTCCATGCAGATGGGCTGTTGGAATCACTTGATTATGAATCATTTGATACTTGTGAACCATGTCTCATGGGCAAGATGACTAAAACTCCATTCTCCGAAACAATGGAGCGAGCTAATAACTTATTGGAAATAATACATACCGATGTATGCGGTCAAATGAGTGTTGAGGCTCACGATGGGTATCATTATTTTCTGACCTTCACAGATCATTTGAGCAGATATGGGTATATATACTTGATGAAACACAAGTCTCAAACATTTGAAAAGTTCAAAGAATTTCAGAGTCAAGTGGAGAATCATCGTAACAAGAAAATAAAAGTTTCTACGATCTGATTGCGGAGGCGAATATTTGAGTTACGAGTTTGGCCTTCATTTAAAACAATGTGGAATAGTTTCACAACTAACGCCACCTGGAACACCACAGCGTAATGGTGCGTCTGAACATCGTAATCATACTTTATTAGATATGGTGCGATCTATGATGTCTCTTACCGATTTACCACTATCATTTTGGGGTTATGTATTAGTGACAACTGCATTCACGTTAAATAGGGCACCATCTAAATCCGTTGAGACGACACTGTATGAACTGTGGTTTGGCAAGAAACCTAAGCTGTCGTTTCTTCAAGTTCAATGCTTATGTGAAAATGCTTCATCCTGATAAGCTCGAACCCAAATCAGAGAAGTGCATCTTCATAGGATACCCAAAAGAAACTTTTGGGGTACACCTTCTATCACAGATCCGAAGGCAAGATCATTGTAGCTAAGAATGGATCCTTTCTAGAGAAAAGGTTTCTCTCGAAAGAAGTGAGTGGGGGGAAAGTAGAACTTGATGAGGTAATTGTACCTTCTCTCGAATTGGAAAGGAGCTCATCATAGAAAACTGTTCCCGTGATGCCTGCACCAACTACTGAGGAAGCTAATGATAATGATCATGAAACTTCGGATCAAGTTAATTACTACCGAACCTCATAGGTCAACCATACCATGTTCCGCACCAGAGTGGTACGGTAATCATGTTCTAGAAGTCATGTTACTAGACCATGACGAACCTACGAACTATGAGGAAGCGATGATGAGCCCAGATTCCGATAAATGGCTTGAGGCCACAAAATCTGAGACAGGATCCACGTATGAGAACAAAGTAGGGACTTTGATTGACTTGCTCGATGATCGGCGAGCCATTGAGGATAAATGGATCTTCAAGAGGAAGACGAACGCTGATAGTAGTGTTACTATCTACAAAGCTCGAATTGTCGCAAAAGGTTTTTGATAAGTTCAAGGTGTTGACTACAATGAGATTTTCTCACTCGTATCGATGCTTAAAGTCTGTCCGAATCATGTTAGCAATTGCCGCATTCTATGAAATCTGGAAAATGGATGTCAAAACTGAATTCCTTCATGAATTTATTAAACAAGAGAGTTGTATATGATGCAACTAGAAGGTTTTCTCAATCCTAAAGGTGCAAACAAAGTGTGCAAGCTCCAGTGATCCATCTATGGACAGGTGCAAGCATCTTGGAGTTGGAATATACGCTTTGATGAGTTGATCAAAGCATATAGTTTTATATAGACTTGCGGTGAAGCCTGTATTTACAAGAAAGTGAGTGGGACCACTACAACTTCTTCGACAAGTATATGATTCGGACACTCCTTTATGTAGAATTTTCTAGAAAGCATAAAGGAGTGTTTGAAAGGAGTTTTTCAAAGAAAGACCTCGGTGAAGCTACTAACATATTGGGCATCAAGATCTATAAACATAGATCAAGATGCTTGATAAGACTTTCAATGAGTTCATACCTTGATAAGATTTTGAAGGAGTTCAAAATGGATCAGTCAAAGGAGTTCTTGCCTGAGTTGTAACGTATGAAGTCGAGTAAGACTCAAAACCAGACCACGACATAAGATATAGAGAGAATGAAAGTCATTCCCTATGCCTTAGCCATAGGTTCTATAAAGTATGCCATGCTGTATACCAGACGTATTGTGTACCTTGCCATGAGTTTGGCAAAGGGGTACAATAGTGATCCAGGAGTAGATCACTGCACATCGGTCAAAATTATCCTTAGAGGACTATGTAAATATTTCTCGGTTATGGAGGTGATAAAGAGTTCATCGTAAAGAGTTACA